>NC_091959.1:38730775-38828275 GCF_031021105.1 Erythrolamprus reginae | reverse complement strand
AGATCTGAAGGTCAGCGGTTCAAATCTCATCACCGGCTCAGGGTTGACTCAGCCTTCCATCCTTCCGAGGTGGGTAAAATGAGGACCCGGATTGTGGGGGCAATAGGCTGGCTCTGTTAAAAAGTGCTATTGCTAACATGTTGTAAGCCGCCCTGAGTCTAAGGAGATGGGCGGCATAAAAATTGAATGAATGAACGAACGAACGAACGAACGAACGAACGAACAAACAAACAAACAAACAAACAAACAAATAAATAAATAAATAAATAAATAAATAAATAAGTAAGTAAGTAAGTAAGTAAGTGCAGGGGTGACTTGATTTTTATTTTCTGTTTGTTTATATCCTGCCTTATTATTTTTACTCAAGGTGGTGAGCATATCTAACACATATTTTTTCTTCTTCCCCTTTTCCCATAACAACACTTAGCGGTGGGCAGCAGGCAGGACGGGGTGGAATACAGTTCCACTGGCGGAAATGAAGATGCGTCCTTTTTTCCCCTGCTGCTGCATCTGAGCTCCTTGCTTTTTTCCTCTTTCCTCCTTCCTGGCCTCGGACAAGCTTCCCTCTCTCCTGCCCAGCTCCCCTCCCGCCTGAGGTGCATAAAACGTATCAGGAAAGACTTCATGAACTCAATCTGTATAGTCTGGAGGACAGAAGGGAAAGGGGGGACATGATCGAAACATGTAAATATGTTAAAGGGTGAAATAAGGTTCAGGAGAGAAGTGTTTTTAATAGGAAAGTGAACACAAGAACAAGGGGCCACAATGAGGATAGTTGGGGGAAAAGATCAGAAGCCACGTGAGAAAATATTATTTCACTGAAAGAGGAGTAGATGCTTGGAACAAACTTCCAGCAGACGTGGTTGGTCAATCCACAGTGACTGAATTTAAACATGCCTGGGATAAACATATATCCATCCTAAGATAAAATACAGGAAATAGTATAAGGGCAGACTAGATGGACCATAGGGTCTTTTTCTGCCGTCAATCTTCTATGTTTCTATGTTTCATGCCTAAACTAGGACTAGAACTCACCATCTCCTGATGATCAGCCCAAAGTCACCCATCTGATTTTCATGCCTAAATCAGGATTTGAACTCATAGTCTCTTGGTGGTGCCTCCACCACTAGATCAAACAGGCTCTCCAGGTTTGCTTAATAATTGCCATAAAAAGAGTCATCGCAAGAGTGACTTGTGATGGCTTGCTTCACAACTCCACCGCCTTACGATGGATACGAATCCCACGCGACCAGTTAGGTCCCACAGAGTGGGCCTTCTCCGGGTACCGTCAACTAAAAAATGTCGTTTGGCGGGACCCAGGGGAAGAGCCTTTTCTGTGGCGGCCCCGGCCCTTTGGAACCAATTCCCCCCAGAGATTAGAATTGCCCCCACCCTCCTCGCCTTTTGTAAGCTTCTTAAAACCCACCTCTGCCGTCAGGCATGGGGGAACTGAGATACTCTTTCCCCCTGGGCCTTTACAATTTACGCATGGTATGTTTGTATGTATGTTTGGTTTTATAATAAGGTTTTTTTTAGTTGTTTAGTATTGTATTGTTACATGCTTGTTACATAAAATAAATAAAACAAATGAAATAAATAAATAAAATAAGTTGGTCTCCTTAGGGTCCCATCGACCAAATTAATGTCGGCTGGCGGGGCCTAGAGGAAGAGCCTTCTCTGTGGGGGGGCCCGGCCCTCTGGAATCAGCTCCCCACAGAGATTTGCATGGCCCCCACCCTCCTCGCCTTCCGAAAGAGTTTAAAAACTCACATTTGCCGCCAGGCTTGGGGCTTTTAAATCTTCCCCCCTGACCAATGAATGTTTTCAGTATGATTGTTGAATGATTGGTATTGATAGTTTTTTTTTTTAAAAAAAATAGAATTTTAATGGCTGTTTTAATGCATTATGAATTGGATTGATATTATTGTTCTTTGCTTTTTGTACATGCTGTGAGCTGCCCCGAGTCTTTGGAGAGGGGTGGCATCCAAATCCAAATCCATCAATAAAATAAAATAAAATAAATAAAATAATTTTTTAAAATAAAATTTATGCATGGTATGTCTGTATGTATGATTGGTTTCTTAAATTGGGGTTTTTTTTTACATTACTTTTAATATTAGATTTGTTCATATTGTCTTTTTACTGTTGTTAGCCGCCCCGCGTCTGCAGAGAGGGGCGGCATAGAAATCCAATAAATAAATAAATAAATAAATAAATAAATAAATAAATAAATAAATACATACATACATACATACATACATACATACATACATACATACCCGATTCGGGTTGTATGTCGAGGACTGCGCCTCCTTTAAAATGGCAACAACACAACTTCCCTGCTTGTTTGGTAGCAAAGGGAATCGATGCTTTTGTATCTCTCAGTGTGTGTATCAGCGCCTTCCTTTCTCTGCGCGCAGCTCTTGCAATAGTAATAAGGTGCCAGAGGGTTGCTACAAAGAAGTAAGTGATTCCTGGGTGACCTGCGGGATTCTCCCCCTCGGCTTTTCCTGTTGACGCGCATTCACATTGAATAGTAATGAATATATTATTCATTGCCACCCACCGGGGAGAGCATTGTGGCACTCCGCGCATAGATCGGTAACAACAATATTGCCGGCGAAGAAATGGAAAGCAATTGTATGTGTGAGAGAGAAAAAGAGAGAGAGAGAAGGAGAGAGAGAGGGAAGGAGGCAAGGAAGCTGTTTAACAAGATTGAGAAGCCCGATAGCAGCTTCTTCAGGGATGTGGAAAACCTATGGGAGGCACATTTCAAACAGGAAGAGATAAATCTCGGCTCGCTACTTTGGGGAAGCGATGCATGAAACTCGGTTGCTGGAAAGTTGGTTCTTTGTCTCGCTGGGTTTCAAAGGTTGTCTGTCTGTCTGTCTGTCTGTCTGTCTGTCTGTCTGTCTGTCTGTCTGTCTGTCTGTCTATCTATCTATCTATCTATCTATCTATCTATCTATCTATCTATCTATCTATCTATCTATTTATTGCATTTATATGCCGCTCACTCCAAACAGACTCTGAGAGGCTAACAACAAGTATAAATACAATACTATAAGTAAAAAACCCCAATTAAAAACATCACTAAAATCACATGTACAGTGGTACCTCTACTTAAGAACTTAATTCGTTCCATGACCAGGTTCTTAAGTTGAAAAGTTTGTAAGTAGAAGCAATTTTTCCCATAGGAATCAACGTAAAAGCAAATAATGCGTGCAAACCCATTAGGAAAGAAATAAAAACTCGGAATTTGGATGGGAGGAGGAGGAAGAAGAGGAGGAGGGCAGTCGCTGCCCAGAGCAAAGGGAGTGTTTCTTTTCTCTGGGTGCTGGCAGAGGTTTATTCCCTCTCCAAGTGCCCAGAGAAAGGGAAATGCTTCGTTCACTCTGGACTGCCAAAACCTCCTTAAGCGACACCAAAAGGCTCCTCTGGCAGCCCAGAAAAGCCGGAGATGGCTTTGATTAAAGGGGGAATGGCAAGAAACTGGTTTGGGCCTTCGTGCCGCTCTCAAATTTCCTGGGAAATTTTTCCGGGCTCGGGTTCTTAAGTAGAAGATGGTTCTTAAGAAGAGGCAAAAAAATCTTGAACACCCGGTTCTTATCTAGAAAAGTTCTTAAGTAATGGCGTCACTAAAATCACATGTATTATAAAACCATACTTGCAACAATCAGTCTTAATTCCAGGTCTGCAGAAAAGCCAGGTTTTAACAGCTTTCCAGAAAACCAATAGGTTGGAGAATCTTTGGGGGCAGTTGATTCTATAGGGTTGGAGCAGCCACAGAGAAGGCTCTTCCCTGAGGTCCCGCCAACTGACATTGTTTGGCGGACGGGACCCAGAGAAGGCCAACTCTGTGGGCCCTTACTGGCCGTAATGAGGTATGATGGAGGAGGCGGTCCCGTAAATAGTCTGGTCCTGAGCCATTTAGGGCTTTAAAGATGATAACGAACACCTTGAATTGTGCTTGGAGACCGACTGGCAACCAATACAGCTGTGCGTGCATCGTTCCATTAGCAGGGGTAAGTAGGAACTCCCGCCTGGGCCAGAGTGGGTTGAGGTGAGTCCATGAGGACAGATCAAACAGGTGGGTTGTAAAGGTTAAGGTTTATATTACAGATTAACAGAGTTGGAAGAGACTTTGTAGGTCTATAACAACAACAACAACAACAACAAGTAGAAAAACAACAAGAACCGAGTTGGAAGGGATTTTGGAGGTCTTCTAGTCCAACCCCCTGCTTAGGAAGAAAGCCTACACACAGACAGATGGTTATCCAACATCTTAAAAACTTCCAGTGTTGGAGCATTCATAGTTCTGGAGGCAAATTGTTCCTGATTAATTGTTCTAGCTGCCAGGAAATTCCTCCTTAGTTCTAGGTTCCTTCCTTCCTTCTTTCCTTCTTTCCTTCTTTCCATTCTTTCCTTCTTTCCATTCTTTCCTTCTTTCCTTCTTTCCTTCCTTCCTTCCTTCCTTCCTTGGATAGGATAACAGAGTTGGAAGGGACCTTGGAGGTCTTCTAGTCCAACCCCTGCTTAGGCAGGAAACCCTACACTACTTCAGACAGATGGTTTTCCAACATCTTCTTAAAAACTTCCAGCGTTGGAGCATTCACAACTTCTGGAGGCAACTTCTATTGCATTGATTAACTGTTCTGATTGTCAGGAAATTCCTCCTTAGTTCTAAGTTGCTTCTCTCCTTGTTTATTTGCTGATTTTTGATGACAGGTGCCATTCACACCTTGTCCCCCCCCAAGAACAATGCCTCACCTACAAGTCAGCATGTCTACAAACATCCTGGGACTTAACACCATCTCTAAGTTACTTCTCTCCTTGGTTAGTTTCCACCCATTGCTTCTTGTTCTACCCTCAGGTGCTTTGAAGAATAGTTTGACTCCCTCTTCTTTGTGGCAACCTCTGAGATGATGATGATGATGATAACAACAACAACAACAATAATACACATGAAGAAATTGCAGCTTCCTGCAATATCACCAGCGGAACTGCAAAAAACTGTGCTACTCGGAACCTCATATATTGTAAGAAGATGCTTGGTTGATACCTAGGATGCTGGCAGTAACCCATATCACCAATAGGACAAGTTAATTTAGTTATTATTAATTTATTAATCATATTTCTATGCCGCCCCTCTCCGAAGACTCTCCGAAGGCAGTGGTATTTGTGACATGTCTTTACAGGGACGAAGCCATTTATTTTTTTATTTTTTTATCTGTCTGTCTGTCTGTCTGTCTGTCTGTCTGTCTGTCTATCTATCTATCTATCTATCTATCTATCTATCTATCTATCTATCTATCTATCTATCTATTTAGATTTGTATGCCGCCCCTCTCCATAGACTCAGGGCGGCTAACAACAATAAAAAACAATATAAACAAATCTAATATTAAAAGTAGTTTTAAAAACCCCAATTTTAGAAACCAATCATACATACAAACATACCATGCATAAATTTTGTAAGCCTAGGGGGAATGGAATATCCCAAGTCCCCCATGCCTGATGACATAGGTGGGTTTTAAGGAGCTTGCGAAAGGCAAGGAGGGTGGGGGCAACTCTGATATCTGGGGGGAGCTGGTTCCAGAGGGTCGGGGCCGCCACAGAGAAGGCTCTTCCCCTGGGTCCCGCCAGACGACATTGTTTAGTCGATGGGACCCGGAGAAGGCCAACTCTGTGGGACCTAACCGGTCGCTGGGATTCGTGCGGCAGAAGACGGTCCCCGAGATATTCTGGCCAGATGCCATGTCCTTGGCCTCAAAGCTGCAACTTATACCTGGTTTCTCCTGCTCTCTTCCATTTACCCTCCAGACAAACCTGTTTTTCCTTTTCCTTTCTTCATGCCAACGAAGATATTTGGAAGCTTAAAGTATTGATGTTCTGCACCGATAACAAGGGGCAAAACCCTGGCATGGGATTGTGACTCAACTCAACGTGCTTACGATATCTCAGCTGGGATGGGCCTGTGACTCAATACTGTAAATATTTCTCAACTCTGATTTTACCGTGTGACAATCTTCCCTTATCTGAAGATCAGCAAGTAAGCCTCTATATAAGCTCTTGCCAGAGAGGAAACTATTATTCTTTGTTTATGCTACGTACACTCAAGCCAGCATAACATAGCAGATGCTGAGCCAAAATTCTTCCCTGCATCTATTCCACCTTCAGTTCCAAATAAGTTTCTTGCATTTCCAGTGAAGTCCCACGCTTTCCACTTTAAATTTTGTTTTAGTCATGCTAATGATGGTGGCGGTGGTTAGTTGCACAGATGTTTAGACTGGATTTGGCATCCTCATCCACCGATCTGGATAAACCCAGGACGTTGCAACTATTGTTAAGTTGAAGTTCACCCATCTTTAAAGTTCTCTAAGTTAAGAAACACTATTCTAAGGACTGCAAAAAACTTTGTGTCTTTATTTTCAAGGAAGAAGAATATGGCAATCTTTGCATTAGCTAATCTGGAGATGAAGTTTGTCTGCAGATTAGAAACAAGGAAATAACAGTTGTGTGCAGTGTGTGTTTTTGTGTCTGTCTGTCTGTCTGTCTTGGTTTCTCTCTGTCTTTCTCTCTGTCTCTTTTTCTCTGTCTGTCTGTGTTTCTGTCTCTCTTTCTCTGTCTCTGTGTGTCTCTCTTTCTATCTCTCTCTGTGTCTGTCTCTCTCTATGCACCTTAGAAACAAGGCAATAATAGCTGCATGCAGTGTCGGTCTCTCTGTCTCTGTTTCTCTCTATCTTTCTCACTGTCTGTCTCTTTTTCTCTCTCTGTCTCTCTGTCTCTCTCTGTCTCTGTCTTTCTTCTCTGTCTCTCTCTCTCTGTCTCTCTCTGTGTGTGTCTCGGTTTCTGTCTCTCTTTCTCTGTCTGTCTCTCTTTCTCTCCCTCCCTCCCTCTGTCTCTCTGTCTCTCTCTTTCTCTCTCTGTCTCTGTCTTTCTTCTCTGTCTCTATCTCTCTGTCTCTCTCTGTGTGTCTCGGTTTCTGTCTCTCTCTGTCTGTATCTCTTTCTCTCCCTCCCTCTGTCTCTCTGTCTCTCTCTCTCTTTCTCTCTCTCTGTCTCTCTCTGTCTGTCTTTCTTCTCTCTCTCTCTCTTTCTCTCTCTCTCTGTGTGTGTCTCAGTTTCTGTCTCTCTTTCTCTGTCTGTCTCTTTCTCTCCCTCCCTCTGTCTCTCTGTCTGTCTCTCTCTCTTTCTTTCTCTTTCTCTGTCTCTCTCTGTCTCTGTCTTTCTTCTCTCTCTGTCTCTGTCTCTGTCTCTGTGTCTCGGTTTCTGTCTCTCTTTCTCTGTCTGTCTCTCTTTCTTTCCCTCCCTCCCTCTGTCTCTCTGTCTCTGTCTCTCTCTCTCTTTCTCTCTCTCTCCCTCCCTCTCACCCCTCTCTGTGTGTCTCTGACTTTCTCTCTCTCTCTCTCTCTTTCTGTCTTTCTCTCTCTTTCTCTGCGCATACACACACAACCACGGGGAGGGGGGAAGGAGAGATCAGGATTACCTTTGATGCACAGCCCCATATTCCCCGGAAGCTTTTTGAAGTCAACATTTCTTAACGAGCCATAGCATAATTAACTCTGGTGATTTTTTTTCCTTCCCAGCCACTCTGAATTATTCCAAGCAGCCAGGTTAAACATGCCTCAAATTGAAATCCTATCCCTTCTCATTACATAGATTTAATCAATGGTATTAATTAGCAAAACAGGAGGACCTCTCCATTAATCTAAGTGGATAGCTCTGCTTTGGAAATACAAGGCAACAAAGTGATTCAACCTCTTTTATAATTGGGCGTTCAGGATTTTACGTTCCAGTCTCACATCCCAAAATCTGGTTGTCTAAAGGCTGTCAATTCAGAAAGATAGGAAGTTGGCCGTCTTTCCGGAGGGATTTTAGGAATTGAGGTGTGGTTTGGAAATGTGTTAATTCAGCCTGGTGAAGGAGGATCACAAGGGGATTTTCAGATCACCGAAGAGTGAATCTGGCAGCGAGATGGCCGTGGAACTTTCGGGGGAAGAAAAAGGATTAAAACTGTATTCCTAAACAACGTTCAAAAGAAAAAAAATGGAAAGGCTAAAAAGGAAACACTTCCTAGAATAAGCAGAGAGATTGACACCAGGGTTATTGCTGAACTAACCATGCAGAAGCAACCAACAGCCCAATCGAGAAACTATCAATTCAGACAAATGGCTGGTAAGCACTAGAGAAACCAAGGAGAACACACCCACCAATAAACAGAGAGCAAACCCCATTCCCCTCTAGCACTGATGGTGTTATCTAGTTGGGTAATGAAACTACAAGAAAACCATCTAGCTTAGAAAGCACCAAGGACTTCAGAGTCATTGTCCTTGTCCTCCTCCTGAAAACCTTGTAGTACTGATGTTATCTAGTTTGGTAATGAAATGTCTGCAAGAAAAGTAACAAGCTTAGAGAGCACCAGGGACTTCAGAGTCATCCTCCTTCTCCTCCTCTTTGCAAACCCACTATCTTCTAGCACTGATGGTATTATCTAGTTGGGTAATGAAATGTCACCCAGCTTAGAGAGCTCTAATGATAATGATAATGATAATGATAATGATAATGATAATGATAATGATAATGATAATGATAATGATAATGATAATGATAATGATAATGATAATGATAATGATAATAATTTATTAGATTTGTATGCCACCCCTCTCCAAGAACCTCCTCCTCCTCTCTGCAAATCCCACTGTCTTCAAGCACTGGTGATGTTACCTAGTTGGGTAATGAAACGTCTGCAAGAAAAACATCAAGCTGACAGAGCACCAAAGAACCTACATTCCTCCTCCTCATCGTCTTCCTCCTCCCTCTCATTCTCCTCCCCCCTCACCCTTCCCCCCTCCTCCTCTTCCCCCCTCCTCCTCTTCCTCCTTCTCCTCCTCCTCCGCCTCCTCTTTCTTATCTTCCTCTCCCTCCACTACCACCATCACCAGCAGCAAATTCCTTTCTCTTCTCACTCTGTTGATGTTATCGAGCTGGGTCATGAAACGTGGGCAAGAAAACAGACAAACTCAGAGAGCCTTAAGGTTCAGGTCCCCTCATTTCAACCCTGAGCTGCAAATATTCTGTTTCAAGCAAGCTCCACCACCATCCTGGATCAGACTTGGGAGAAAGAGGGGGAAGACCCCACCGGTATAATAATAATAATAATAATAATAATAATAATAATAATAATAATAATAATAATAATAATAATTAAGGACCAGTACAGAAAAAATGTAACTCAATGTCGTATGGACAGTTGGCAGAACAAAGCATTGCATGGACAGTTCTTGGAGAAGATTGAAGTCAAAGTGGACAAAGAAAAGACCTGGTCATGGCTTACAAGTGGAACACTCAAAAAGGAGACAGAAGGACTAATACTGGCGGCACAAGAACAGGCCATTAGAACAAATGCTGTCAAAGCCAGAATTGAAAAATCAACAGACGATCCAAAGTGCAGACTCTGTAAAGAAACAGATGAAACAATCGATCACATACTCAGCTGCTGCAAAAAGATCGCACGGATGCTGTGGCACAGATGATCCACTGGAACTTGTGCCGGAACTACCATTTACCAGTGGCAAAGAACTGGTGGGATCATAAGCCCGAAAAAGTGGTCGAAAATGAGCAAGCAAAACTAATGTGGGACTTCCGACTTCAAACTGACCGAATTCTGAAGCATAACACACCAAACATCCTGATTGTGGAGAAAAAGAAAGTATGGATCATCGACATCGCAATCCCAGGGGACAGCAGAATTGAGGAGAAACAGCTAGAGAAATTAGTGAAATACGAAGATCTAAAAATCGAGCTGCAACGACTCTGACATAAGGCAGTCAAAATGGTCCTAGTGGTACTTGGCACGCTGGGCGCAGTGCCAAAGGATCTCAGCAGACATTTAAAAACCATCGGAATTGACAAAATCTCCATCTGTCAATTGCAAAAGGCCGCTTTACTGGGATCGGCAAACATAATTCGCCACTACATCACGCAGTCCTAGGTGCTTGGGAAGCGCCCGACTGGTGATGAAATATGAAATCCAGCATAGTGATCTCGTTTGCTGTGTTGTACTGACATAATAATAATAATAATGATAATGATAATGATAATGATAATGATAATGATAATGATAATGATAATGATAATGATAATGATAATGATAATGATGATAATAATAATAATAATAATAATAATAATAATAATAATAATAATAATAATAATTTATTAGATTTGTATGCCGCTCCTCTCCGTGGACTCGGAGCGGCTCACAATAAAATAACACAGTATAACAAATCTACCGTAATATTAAAAAAAATCATTTTAAACCCCAACATTAAAACCATGCAACAACAATCATTCCATGCATAAACTATATAAGCCTGTGGGGTATTTTTAGTTCCCTCATGCCTGGTGACATAGGTGGGTCTTTAGCAATTTACGAAAGGCAAGGAGGGTGGGGGCAGATCTAATCTCTGGGGGAAGTTGATTCCCAAGGGCTGGGGCCACCACAGAGAAGGCTCTCCCCCTGGGGCCCTCCAACCGACATTGGTATATAATGTCACTGCCTTCTATGAATCTTTTTGTGCACGTGTGCATGTGTGTGGTGGGAAACACATTTTGCCCTTTTTTGCACATTTTTGAAAAAAATCCACAGCACTACTGTTGACTCAACCCTTGTAGGAAGTTATTATCCCAGCTTGATGATTCATCCTTGCCTCCGGTGATGCATTAGAAAGAGAAAGCTTTTCTACGGAAGGAGCATGAGAAAAACCCCCGAGATCTGTAGCACATCCTGATGATCGACTCAAGGCGTCTCTCTCCCCACCCCCCACCCCCGCTTCTACATCTTTGGATGGTTTATTTCTGGCCTCCGATATAAGAACGCGCAAATACCTCTGTTCCTGCAAGGACGTGTCTCTCACAATCAATGCTGGCTTATTGCTTCTTTCTTGGATTTGGTACTCAACTTAATTGGGTAGACGAAGAGGCCGCAATGCAGCATCCTCAGTGAGTGAAGCTGTGGGAAGATAGAATCATAGAAACATAGAAGATTGACGGCAGAAAAAGACCTCCTGGTCCATCTAGTCTGCCCTTATACTACTTCCTGTATTTTATCTTAGGATGGATATATGTTTATCCCAGGCATGTTTAAATTCAGTTCCTGTGGATTTTCCAACCACGTCTGCTGGAAGTTTGTTCCAGGCATCTACTACTCTTTTAGTCAAATAATATTTTCTCATGTTGCTTCTGATTTCTCTCCCCCCCCCCAAACTAACCTCAGATTGTGCCCTCTTGTTCTTGTGTTCACTTTCCTATTAAAAATATTTCCCTCCTGGACCTTATTTAACCCTTTAACATATTTAAATGTTTCGATCATGTCCCCTCTTTCCCTTCTGTCCTCCAGACTATACAGATTGAGTTCATGAAGTCTTTCCTGATAAGTTTGATGCTTAAGACCTTCCACCATTCTTGTAGCCCGTCTTTGGACCCGTTCAATTTGATCAATATCTTTTTGTAGGTGAGGGTCTCCAGATCTGAACACAGTATTATTCCACATGTGGTCTCACCAGCGCTCTATACAGCGGGATCACAATCTCCCTCTTCCTGCTTGTTATGCCTCTAGCTAGGCAGCCAAGCACTCTACTTGCTTTCCCTACCGCCTGACCGCACTGTTCACCCATTTTGAGACTGTCAGAAATCACTATTACCCCAAATCCTTCTCTCCTAAAGTTTTTGCTAAAACAGAACTGTCAATACAGTACTCAGATTGAGGATTCCTTTTGCATTATTTTAGATCCAGCTGACCTCCTGCCCTCATCCCTGTTTCATTCCTTTATTTTCCAAAGGTTTTTTTTTAAAAAAAATCTAAACATTCAACATACAACTTCATATACCTTCAATACATTTTAATATACATATGTCACTATTCAAATACAATAAAGTAGACCACATTCCAGGTTAGCTTTATATTATTTCATCTGTATCCAACTTTCTTCTTTCCAGCTTCCATCCTTCTATCTCAGGTGGTTATTCCGCCTCTACTATCTACTTTCTTACTCCTTCTCCCTCCTTCTACTACTACTTTTCCCTTCTCCTTCCTCCTCCTTTCTACCTTTTCTCCGCTCTTTTCCCTTTCTCTCCTTCCTTCCTACTTCCACCCTCTAAATCCTTCCTTAATAGACAACACAGTATCAACAGTAGAGACCTTCAAATTTCTAGGTTCTATCATATCTCAAGACCTAAAATGGTCACCTAACATCAAAAACATCATCAAAAAAGCACAACAAAGAATGTTCTTTCTGCGCCAGCTCAGGAAGCTCAAACTGCCCAAGGAGCTGCTGATACAGTTCTACAGAGGAATCATTGAGTCTGTCATCTGCACCTCTATAATTGTCTGGTTTGGTGCTGCAACCCAACAGGACCGACACAGACTTCAGAGGAGAATCAGAACTGCAGAAAAAACAATGGCTGCCAACCTGCTTTCCATTGAGGACCTTTATACTGCACGAGTCAAAAAGAGGGCGGGGAAAATATTTACTGACCCCTCACATCCTGGACACAAATTGTTTCAAAACGTCGCTACAGAGCACTGCACACCAAGACAACTAGACACAAGAACAGTTTTTTTCCGAACGCCATCCCTCTACTAAACAAATAATTCCCTCAACACTGTCAGACTTTCTACTAAATCTGCACTTCTATTCTACTAGTTTTTCTCATCATTCCTATCACCCATTTCCTCCCATGTTGACTGTATGACTGTAACTTGTTGCTTATATCCTAAGATTTTTATTAATATTGATTGCTTCTTCATTGCTTGACCCCTATGACAATCATTAAGTGTTGTACCACATGATTCTTGACAAATGTATATTTTCTTTTATGTACGCTGAGAGCATATGCACCAAGACAAATTCCTTGTGTGTCCAATCACACTTGGCCAATAAAAAATCTATTCTATTCTATTCTATTCTATTCTATTCTATTCTTAAGTGGATAGTTTTATCCTCATTACATAACAAATTAAAATGTTTCTCTAGCTCTTACCCATAATCATCCCTCTTTTTTCAAAATCTCCTATCCAATATATTTAAATCTTGGCTTTCCGTACATGTATTTTAACTCGTGCTACCTCCTTAAACCTGGTTTTGTCTCCTGTGTCTACCACCAATCAATTCAATTTTATTCCAAGTTCTTAATTGGGTAGAGGAAGAGGCCAAAATGTAGCATCCTCGGGCAGCAAAGCTGTGGGAAGATCCAGCTGACCTCCTGCCCTCATCCCATTTTCATTCTCATTTCTATCCCAAAGGCGCTTTTTCAAGAGGCAACTGGATTTTCCTGGGCTTTTTTCTTGGAAGCTGTTTTGTTTCACTTCTCAATCCAAGGAGCTTCTTGTTAAAGGATGTAAATAACCAGCTGTCTGCAAGGGAGAATAAATCCTTCCCTTCTTCACCATCCAGTCAGAACTGAAGAAAACATGTTCTGTCGGGCTCTCTGGTAGACTCCTCCCAAAAATTCACAAGTACAAATTTCAGACACACACACGTTTGAAAATTCAAAACAATGTTCTTTATAATGAAAATTCACTTAAACTAAGCCCTCTTTTGGTATAGCAAAGAACACTGGTCTCCAAACAAATTGGTAATTTGTACAAGTCCCTTATCAGTTCTGTGATACTTAGCTTGCAGCTGTGAGGCAATTCACAGTCCTTCTTCTTTCACAAAGTGGAACACACTTTGCTCTGGTTTAGTTTCAAAAATCAGCACACAAAAGGTCAAAGTCAGTAAAGCAGTCACGAAACACAAGGATCAGATAATCCTCCACAATGGCCAAACCCACAGGCTGCTATTTATAGCAGCCTCACTAATTACCACAGCCCCACCCAACCACAGGTGGCCTCATTTTCTTTGATAATAATCTCTTAGTTGTTGTTGCCTATGCATCGCTCTCCGCATGCGTGGCTGTATCATTAACTCTTGTTCCGAATCCAAGGAGGAGAGAGATAATTGATCTCCTTCTGAGCTGTCTGCCACACTCTCCTCCTCCCTGTCACTCATGTCTTCTTGGTCAGAGGAGCCTTCATCAGCAGATTCCACCAGGGGCAAAACAGGCCTGCAGCATGTGGATGTCTCCCCCACATCCACAGTCCTTGGGGCAGGAGCTGAGCCAGAGCTAACCATAACAAAAAAATAAATAAAATAAACTGGAAGATTTAAGTTTTAAACTACAGGGGGTGGAGAAAAATATGGAAACACTTGACTTTTTGGCATCATAATATTTAAACATGCTCAAATCAATCAAGACTTGACATATTTTAATGTTTTTTAAAAAATTCTGTTATTTGATATGAGCTCACTGTTATAGACACACAGTACAGTATTTTATTTTGAAATTCTCTGAGGCAAAACAGGGTGGGTTTTTTATTTATTTGTTTGTTTATTTATTATTTCTGTGCCGCCCAGTCCCGAAGGGACTGCCACTCAGACACTATACTTTTCCGCCCACCCCAAAAACAAATTAGAGGGAACACTGGTCGAAAGTCGAAGTTGTCTGAGAGAGACCGTCGGACTCTAAAGCGAATGGTTAGAGCGGATCGCAAGACCGAAGCTCCTAAAATCACTGCAGAGCTCAATAGACACGTACAGAACCCAGTTTCCACAAAAACTGTTCGAAGGGAGCTTCACAAATCTGGATTCCACTGAAGAGCTGCAAGGTGTTTCCATTTTTCTGTCCACCCCCTGTATTGTATATAACTGTCAGCTGTTCATCTCCTCCTCCTCCAAACTTTAAGGCAGAGGTCCCCAACCTTTTTAGCACCAGGGACCGGCTTTAAGTTAGACGAGTTTTCTACGGCCCGGTGGGGGGGGCTTTGGTCATATGGGGGTGGGGTTATGGAGGGGTGGAGCTTAGTGACGCAGCCCTCCACACTTCTCCACAGGGCAGGGAGAATGAGGAGGCTCCTTTGGCGGCTGGGGGCTGCCTGGCTTTGTGATTTTGACTGGGGGGGGAACTTAGGAAGGTCCTACTTCTCCCCCCCCAGCCAAAAACTCAAAGCCTATCTGCTCCAGAAACTTGGCGATCGCGCCCCACCGCCGCCGCCTCCTCCGTTTCCCCCAACGGCAAGCAATCTAAACGCGGGAAGGGCATTCCGGCGCTTCCCTTCAGCCTCAGAAGCCCCCTCGACGCTGGAGGGATGGTTATGAGGGGAGCGAGCGAGGAGAAGAAGACGTCCCACTCATCGCTCCTGAGGGAACGGGCGAGGGCGTCGGAGACCCAAAGCCCATCCTGTGTGGAGGGAGACGGAGCCAAGCGGGGCCACCCGGAGACCTTTTCCCGTCTTCTTCTCCTCGCTCGCTCCCCTCACAGCCAGCAGCCCCGCTCGCGGGGGGATGCCCGTTCGTAGCTACCAGCCCGCCAAGCGTCGAGGGGGCTTCCGAGGCTGAAGGGAAGAGCCGGAATGCCCTTCCCGGGTTTAGATTGCTTGCTGTTGGGGAAAACGGAGGAGGCGGCGGTTCTTTTCTCCTCGCTCCAGAAAGTAGGCGATCGCGCCCCACCGCCGCCGCCGCCTCCTCCGTTTTCCCCAACAGCAAGCAATCTAAACCCGGGAAGGGCATTCCGGCTCTTCCCTTCAGCCTCGGAAGCCCCCTCGACGCTTGGCGGGCTGGTAGCTACGAACGGGCATCCCCCCGCGAGCGGGGCTGCTGGCTATGAGGGGAGCGAGCGAGGAGAAGAAGACGGGAAAAGGTCTCCGGGTGGCCCCGCTTGGCTCCGTCTTCCTCCACGCAGGATGGGCTTTGGGTCTCCGACGCCCTCGCCTGTTCCCTCAGGAGCGATGAGTGGGACGTCTTCTTCTCCTCGCTCGCTCCCCTCATAACCATCCCTCCAGCGTCGAGGGGGCTTCCGAGGCTGAAGGGAAGAGCCGGAATGCCCTTCCCGGGTTTAGATTGCTTGCTGTTGGGGAAAACGGAGGAGGCGGCGGTTCTTTTCTCCTCGCTCCAGAAAGTAGGCGATCGCGCCCCACCGCCGCCGCCGCCTCCTCCGTTTTCCCCAACAGCAAGCAATCTAAACCCGGGAAGGGCATTCCGGCTCTTCCCTTCAGCCTCGGAAGCCCCCTCGACGCTGGAGGGATGGTTATGAGGGGAGCGAGCGAGGAGAAGAAGACGTCCCACTCATCGCTCCTGAGGGAACGGGCGAGGGCGTCGGAGACCCAAAGCCCATCCTGCGTGGAGGAAGACGGAGCCAAGCGGGGCCACCCGGAGACCTTTTCCCGTCTTCTTCTCCTCGCTCGCTCCCCTCACAGCCAGCAGCCCCGCTCGCGGGGGGATGCCCGTTCGTAGCTACCAGCCCGCCAAGCGTCGAGGGGGCTTCCGAGGCTGAAGGGAAGAGCCGGAATGCCCTTCCCGGGTTTAGATTGCTTGCTGTTGGGGAAAACGGAGGAGGCGGCGGTTCTTTTCTCCTCGCTCCAGAAAGTAGGCGATCGCGCCCCGCCGCCGCCGCCGCCTCCTCCGTTTCCCCCAACAGCAAGCAATCTAAACCCGGGAAGGGCATTCCGGCTCTTCCCTTCAGCCTCGGAAGCCCCCTCGACGCTTGGCGGGCTGGTAGCTACGAACGGGCATCCCCCCGCGAGCGGGGCTGCTGGCTATGAGGGGAGCGAGCGAGGAGAAGAAGACGGGAAAAGGTCTCCGGGTGGCCCCGCTTGGCTCCGTCTTCCTCCACATGGGCTTTGGGTCTCCGACGCCGCGGACCGGCTGGAAAACCCCAACGGCCCGGTCCCGGTCCGCGGACCGGCGGTTGGGGACCTCTGCTTTAAGGGACTCAAACCAGGGATGCAGCAGAGGTGGGCAAATGAGAGCAGGGTTCAAACCGAGCCTGTTCCTGCCCTGGACACAGAAGAATAAATAACAAAGAGGAACATTACACTTTTGTGATGCCTGGCCTTGCAGAAGAGGCTTTTAAATCCTTAGAAACATAGAAATATAGAAGTCTGACGGCAGAAAAAGACCTCATGGTCCATCTAGTCTGCCCTTATACTATATTCTGTATTTTATCTTAGGATGGATATATGTTTATCCCAGGCATGTTTAAATTCAGTTCCTGTGGATTTATCTACCACGTCCGCTGGAAGTTTGTTCCAAAGATCTACTACTCTTTCAGTCAAATAATATTTTCTCATGTTGCTTTTGATCTTTCCCCCAACTAACTTCAGATTGTGTCCCCTTGTTCTTGTGTTCACTTTCCTATTAAAAGCACTTCCCTCCTGGACCTTATTTAACCCTTTGACATATTTAAATGTTTCGATCATGTCCCCCCTTTTCCTTCTGTCCTCCAGACTATACAGATTGAGTTCATGGAGTCTTTGCTGATACGTTTTATGCTTAAGACCTTCCACCATTCTTGTAGCCCGTCTTTGGACCTTTTCGAACTCAGATCTGCTGCAGGCACCTGCCCTGCCTAGCCAAAGCCAAACCTCGACCACAAGCCCTTATTGTTAATTTGGAAGGTTTTACAGAGTGACTGACTGATGGCTCTCCTCCTTACCTGTGACATCTGGAATGAAATGCATATGATCCAATATCTTATACCTCCAATGGCTTGGCTGTTAAGAACCATTTCCATATGATTCCGGAGCATCAATCAATTCAGACTCATTGACGTGTGTGTCTCCGAGTCAGGTTTGGGGAAACTGAGCTAGGTTACAATCTGCCACTGTACTCGGAAAAGATTAAAGGCAGACTAAAAATACATCCATCAGCTTTTGGTGGATGCGTTCCAGGCGAATTGAAAAGAGAGCTGTCACTACAATGCAAAACAAATTCAGACGAAAGATACACAGGCACAGAAACACACACAGGGATACATGTCGTGAAGTCCTTGCTGCTCTACAGTTGAATCGAAACGATGTTGAGAATCTAGAGCAAGGGTCAGCAGCAACCTAGAACTAACCTTGAGCTTGATTACTGCAACGCTCTCTACATGGGACTACCTCTGAAAAGTGTTCGGAAACTTCAGATCGTGCAGAACGCGGCCACGAGAGCCATCGTGGGGCTTCCAAGATTCGCCCACGTTTCTGCAACACTCCATGGCCTGCACTGGCTGCCGATCAGTTTCCAGTCACAATTCAAAGTGTTGGTTATGACCTTTAAAGCCCTGCATGGCATTGGACCAGAGTACCTCCGGAACCGCCTGCTACCGCACGAATCCCAGCGACTGATAAGGTCCCACAGAGTTGGCCTTCTCCAGGTCCCGTCGACCAAACAACGTCGTTTGGTGGGCCCCAGGGGAAGAGCCTTCTCTGTGGCAGCCCCGGCCCTCTGGAATCAACTCCCCCTGGAGATTAGAACTGCCCCCACACTCCTTGTCTTTCGTAAATTACTCAAGACCCATCTATACCGCCAGGCATGGGGGAGTTGAGACAACTTTCCCCCAGGATTTTTTATATTTATGTTTGGGTTTGTATATGTTGTTTGCTTTTTAAAATATGATAGGGTTTTACGTGCTTTTTAATATTAGATTTGTTTTCACTGGAACATTGTTTTTATTATTGTTGTGAGCCGCCCCGAGTCTTCGGAGAGGGGCGGCATACAAATCTAATAAATTGAATTGAATTGAATTGAATTGCTTGTTTTCTTGCAGGCATTTCATGACCCAACTAGGCAACACCATCAGTGCTAGAAGAAAGTGCAATTTAGGAGGAGGAGAAGGAGGACTATTGTGGGGTCCTTGGTGGTCTCTGAGCTTGCTTGTTTTCTTGTAGAAATTTCATGACAAATTCATGACAAATACAAAGGTAAGACCACCAGTGCTAGTATAAGGAGTGCTGTTTGCCGTCGGTTTATATTCTGGTGTCTCTGTGAGTGAGTGGGTGGGTGGGTCTTAGAGATTCTTTGGTTGGGGGGTTTACTAATGGCTCTTGGCAGTTTCCTGATTGGGGTGTTGCTTACTTGATTCTTGGTCTCTTGGACTTGATCTATGCTGATCTGGGTGCGGATTATTAATGGAGAGGCACTGGATTCTTTTTGTTCTCTTTTTGGCCTGGTTGATTCTCTCTTTTGCACAGCCTGTAGATGTTGTTAATATCTATGTGTCCGTCGATGGCTGATTTGTCAGAGTGCCAGGTTTTTAGAAAGTCCCTGGCATTTTTTGGACATTGGCCTGGTCTAGGATGGGTCACCTTTTTTCCCCAATCGAAACTGTGGCAAGACTTGCCTGTGGGTTGTGAAATTTGAAAAGTCCTCTCAGTCCTTGTTATTATCAGAGTAATTGCTATCCAGATGGCCTGCTTCATTTTCATTCCTGCTACCTCTTGAAAAGCGAAAGAGTTCACTCCCACCACTTGGTTTGAAGGATCATGATACTGAAACCTTGCTAGAATAAAAATGGCCAGGGAGTGTAGATAAATTATAGGCTCCCCTGCTGGAGCAGGGGGTTGGATTAGAACAGTGGTTTTCAACCCGGAGGTCGGGACCCCTTCGGGGGTCGAATGCCCATTTTGCAGGGGTCACCTAAGACCACGGGAAAAGACAAATTTCATTCATTCATTTCATTCATTGGATTTATATGGTGCCCCTCTCTGGAGACTCGGGACAGCATATTATTATTATTATTTTGTCAATACAACACAGCAAACGAGATCACTATGCTGGATTTCGTAGTTCATAATCAGTCGGGCGCTTCCCAAGCACCTAGGACTGCGTGATGTAGCGGCGAACTATGTTTGCCAATCCCAGTAAAGTGGCCTTTTGCAATTGACAGATGGAGATTTTGTCAATTCCGATGGTTTTCAAATGTCCACCGAGATCCTTTGTCACTGCGCCCAGCGTGCCAAGTACCACTGGGACCACTTTCACTGGCTTATGCCAGAGACATTGCAGCTCGATTTTTAGATCTTTGTATTTCACTAATTTCTCTAGCTGCTTCTCCTCAATTCTGCTGTCCCCTGGGATTGCGATGTCGATGAGCCATACTTTCTTTTTCTCCACAATCAGGATGTCTGGTGTGTTATGCTTCAGAATTCAGTCAGTCTGAAGTCGGAAGTCCCACAGTAGTTTTGCTTGCTCATTTTCAACCACTTTTTCGGGCTTATGATCCCACCAGTTCTTTGCCACTGGTAAATAGCAGTTCCGGCACAAGTTCCAGTGGATCATCTGTGCCACAGAACCATGTCTATGCTTGTAATCAGTCTGTGCAATCTTTTTGCAGCAGCTGAGTATGTGATCGATTGTTTCATCTGTTTATTTACAGAGTCTGCACTTTGGATCGTCTGTTGATTTTTCAATTCTGGCTTTGACAGCATTTGTTCTAAAGGCCTGTTCCTGTGCTGTGAGTATTATTATTATTATTATTATTATTATTATTATTATTAATAATAATAATAATAATAATAATAATAATAATAATAATAAGATTTGTATGCTGCCCTTCTCTGAAGACTCGGGGCGGCTATAAATCCAATAAAGGAAATGAATGATGGAGTTAGGTGTCCCCTGCTGTTAGGAACTAAAGCTTCTATTCTGGCGTCTTGGAACATATTTTTATAATCCAACCAATCAGGCATTTACAGTGGGGGTGTCCCTCTGACCTCCTTGCCAATCAGCTTAAAGCTCTGTTGGGATAATTGGCGCTAGGCTTATGATTGGGGGTCACCACAACATGAGGAACTGGGGGTCAAACTATTCTCCAAAAGCACCTGAGGGCAGAACAAGAAGCAATGGGTGGAAATTAAACAAGGAGAGAAGCAACTTAGAACTAAGGAGAAATTTCCTGACAGTGAGAACAATTAATCAGTGGAACAGCTCGCCTCCAGAAGTTGTGAATACTCCAATGCTGGAAGTTTTTAAGATGTTGGATAACCGTCTGTCTGAAGTGGTGTAGGGTTTCCTTCCTAAGCAGGGGGTTGGACTAGAAGACCTTCAAGGTCCCTTCCAACACTGTTGTTATTATTATTACTACAGATATTACAGATTCAGCAGAGAAAGCATCAATCTTATAATTATTATTTTTTATTTATTTTATTTTATTTATTCTTTGTCCAATATACAATACATATGAAAGAGAATAGACATTAAGTAATGTATATAAAAAGATAGGAAGTAAAAAAGAAGAGAAGTAGATGGGAAGGAAAGATTATATATGATATAAGGGATAAGGAAAGACAATTGGACAGGGGACGATAGGCACATCAGTGCACTTATGTACGCCTCTTACTGGTCTCTTAGGAACCTGGAGAGGTCAATCGTGGAGAGTCTAAGGGAGAAATGTTGGGGGTTGGGGGTTGACACTATTGAGTCCAGTAATGAGTTCCACGCTTCGATAACTCAATTGTTAAAGTCATATTTTTTACAGTCAAGTTTGGAGCGATTAATATTAAGTTTGAAGCTGTTGCGTGCTCTTGTGTTGTTGCGGTTGAAGCTGAAGTAGTCGTTGACCGGAAGGACGTTGCAGTTTATAAGACTGATGCTTTCTCTGCTGCATCTGTCCTTCAGTTTAAGGAAAGCAATTAGCACAATTTATTTATTTATTAGATTTGTATGCCGCCCCTCTCCGTAGACTTTGCCAAAATGGCTTGCTTCCTATATTCCGTTCTGATTTTTCCCCAATCTCACTGCTCCAAATTTGGCAGAAATCTATTTGTAACTACTATGCTGGCAGGCCCTCCCAATTATTTAAGAAATGACATTCTCTTTGGGCGGTTTCACCCGTTTTCCAGTGTGTCATCTGCTATGGGGCTGCCCATGGGAAACACTTTGAAAATCCATCCCTTTGTTGTGATCCTTTTTTTTAAGGTCGTTGGGTTTTTTCCCCCCGATTCACAGGACTATTCTGAAGAATTGTTTGCCTTTCGCAGCTCTTGCGATGTGTTTGCTAGCTACATTTATTTTCCTTCTCCTAGAGGAAGTGCTCAAATGTATAATAAGCTTCTCTCCCCTCCACCAACACCACTCCGCCCCCATGGCCCTCTTCATCGTGGAAAACCAAGATAATAAGCTATTCCTGCTGATTAAACTGACATGGGTGTCAGTTATGAAAGACCTGGTTCATCAGATAACAGCCAGACAGATGTTTCGAGGATTTCCTGTATAAATAATTCAATAGATGGATTAGTATAAATCCATAATAACTACATCGCTGGGTGAGCTGTAGATATGGGAAAGGAAGGAAGGAAGGAAGGAAGAAAGAAAGAAAGAGAGGAGAGGAAAGGAGGGAGGAGAAAGATGGGAGGGAGGAGGAGGCAGGGGCAAGGAAGGAAAGAAGGAAGAAGAAAGATGGGTGGGAGGAGGGGGAAGGAAGGAAGAGATGAGATGGAAGGAGAAATAGATGGGCGGGAGGAGAGAGATGGGAGGGAGAAGGGGGCAGGGGCAAGGAAGGAAAGAAGGAAAAAGAAAGATGGGTGGGAGGAGGGGGAAGGAAGGAAGGAAGAGATGAAAGGGAAGGAGGGAAGGATAAAGAGATGAGAGGGAGGAGAAAGATAGGAGGGAGGAGGAGTCAGGGGGAAGAAAGATGGGGATGAGGGGGAAGGAAGAAAGGAAGAGAGGGGAATGAATGAAGGTATGAATGAATGAATGAATGAAGGAAGGAAGGAAGGAAGGAAGGAGAAAGAGATGGGAGGGAAGGAGGGGGATGGAGAAAGATAGGAGGGAGGAGGAGGGAGGGGGAAGGAAGGAAGGAAAGAAGGAAGGAAGGGAAAAGTGATGAAAAGGAGGGAGGGAGGAGAAAGATGGAAGGGAGGAGGTGGAAGTAAGGAAGAGATGGGAGGGAAGGAGGGGGGTGGAGAAAGATGGGACGGAGGAGGAGGGAGGGGGAAGGAAGGAAGGGAAAAGTGATGGGAAGGAGGGGGGAGGAGAAAGATGGAAGGGAGGAGGTGGAAGTAAGGAAGAGATGGGAGGGAAGGAGGGGGGTGGAGAAAGATGGGACGGAGGAGGAGGGAGGGGGAAGGAAGGAAGGAAGGGAAAAGTGATGAAAAGGAGGGAGGGAGGAGAAAGATGGAAGGGAGGAGGTGGAAGTAAGGAAGAGATGGGAGGGAAGGAGGGGGGTGGAGAAAGATGGGACGGAGGAGGAGGGAGGGGGAAGGAAGGAAGGGAAAAGTGATGAAAAGGAGGGAGGGAGGAGAAAGATGGAAGGGAGGAGGTGGAAGTAAGGAAGAGATGGGAGGGAAGGAGGGGGGTGGAGAAAGATGGGACGGAGGAGGAGGGAGGGGAAGGAAGGAAGGGAAAAGTGATGGGAAGGAGGGGGGGAGGAGAAAGATGGAAGGGAGGAGGTGGAAGTAAGGAAGAGATGGGAGGGAAGGAGGGAGAAATAGATGGGAAGGAGGGAGGAGGAAGATGGGAGGGAGGAGGAGGGTGGAGGAGAGAAGGAAACAATGAAGGAAGGAAACAAGGAAGGAAGGAAGGAAGGAAGGAATGAGAAAGATGGGAGGGAGGAGGGGGAAGGAAGGGGCAAAACATCTCATTTTGCAATGAGATTTGTTCATTTCACCTTTCTTCCAAGGATGATAAAAAAAAAAACCCAACTGCACACAGATTTGACTGTTTGTGCTTCACAGGCTTGTGAAATGACTCTTCAAGCCCACCCTTCAAACCCACACGTCAAAGTGAAATTAAAATTATTTGCTCGATCAATGCAATTTCCCTGGTTCAATTTTCCTTGGCACTAGCAAGTAAAACGAGCGGAATGAACTGTTCAGTTCCCTTCTCACTCCCCTAGTCCTTCTTAAAACTTTGCACATGCGTCAAGGGAACACAAAACAGACGGAGTCGAGATGTTGTTATTCTTCCATCCCTTTTGCAACATTAGTGCTGGGAACCTAAGGCCGATTCGAAGTTATTTTTAACTCGCTTGCCCTCCAAATGCGCCTCTTGGCACTTTGGGGATATTTGTTTGCTTTTCAGATTTCAATGACGTGCTGTGAGGAAGTTGCAAAACAGCAACAGTTGCAGCAGCACGAAAAGGTGTGTTAAAAAAAAAAATACCCCACCACTAAATGGCTTTGTTTAATTTTTTAATTTGTTCTGGATCACATAAAAGGGTACTTAATCTTCTCTCCAGAAAATCTTGTTGTCCTGATGGAGAGAACAGGGGAGGAGAGATGAAGGAAGAGGTGATGGAAGGGTTTTTAATTAAGTTTTAAAAGAAGAGTGTCACCCAGGGAGCAATTGCTAAATTTTATTCTTTCTCAAGTGGCACGTATTGTCGAGGAAATATAGCACGCCCATTTCCAAAGTTTGTCTCGTGGGGAAACCAAAGAATTTAAATGGAGAAAGGAGGGCCTCCCCTCCCAACAAGATCCACATCTGTTTTCACGGAACTCCCTTAAGGATCCGGGATGTGTTTTGTGTGTAAAATGATCTTGTAATCGTTGCTGTTCCTTTTCAAGTGCAGAGATGCCCAACGTCAGCTGTTTGATTGACAGGCTAGAAACCGCCCTTCCAAAAAAAGGGATACAAGGTTGGAGAAACTGCATTGGATGAGTCCAAATGAGACCGGATTGGATGTATAATTGGGTTGGAAAGAAAAAATAGAAAGAGGGTGTATAAATGTATATATTGATCCATAGTTTATTCAACACTCCGTGGCTTGCATTGGCTGCCAATCAGTTTCCGGTCACAATTCAAAGTGTTGGTCATGACCTTTAAAGCCCTTCATGGCATGGGACCAGATTACCTCTGGAACTGCCTGCTACCGCACGAATCCCAGCGACCGATAAGGTCCCACAGAGTTGGCCTTCTCCGGGTCCCGTCGACTAAACAATGTCGTTTGGCGGGCCCCAGGGGAAGAGCCTTCTCTGTGGCGGCCCCGGCCCTCTGGAACCAACTCCCCCCCGGATGTTAGAACTGCCCCCACCCTCGTTGTCTTTCGTAAACTACTCAAGACTCATTTATGCCGCCAGGCATGGGGGAGTTGAGATATTCCTTCCCCCTAGGCCATTACAAGTTATGCATGGTATGTTTGTGTGTATGTTTGGTTTTATTATAAGGGTTTTAGTTGTTTTATTAATTGGATTTCTACATGTTGTTTTTGTCATTGTTGTTAGCCGCCCCGAGTCTGTGGAGAGGGGCGGCATACAAATCCAATAAATAAAATAAATAAATAAAATAGTGGGAATATAGGATTTTATGAGTATGATCATAAAAGGTATGTTTTTTTACTAATAGATAAAAGTATGTATATATATAAGGATACATAAGGATTTATGATGGCCTATGTAACATAGAAGATTGACGGCAGAAAAAGACCTCCTGGTCCATCTAGTCTGCCCTTATACTATTTCCTGTATTTTATCTTAGGATGGATATATGTTTATCCCAGGCATGTTTAAATTCAGTTCCTGTGGATTTACCAACCATGTCTGCTGGAAGTTTGTTCCAAGCATCTACTACTCTTTCAGTCAAATAATATTTTCTCACGTTGCTTCTAATCTTTCCCCCAACTAACCTCAGATTGTGCCCCCTTGTTCTTGCGTTCACTTTCTTATTAAAAACACTTCCCTTCTGAACCTTATTTATTTTTATTTTATTTATTTTTATTTATTAGATTTGTATGCCGCCCCTGTCCGTAGACTCTTATTTAACCCTTTAACAGTTCACTTGAACAATGATGATCGTTCAAGCCACTCCCACCTGGTCACATGTCCGGCAAGCCACACCTACCCAGTCACATAACCATTAAGCCACACCCACAAAATAAGCCACACCCACAGTGTGGCAGTAAAAAAAATTGGCTGCCCATTGCTGGCTGAAGCTGACCAGACTAAGGATGCTCGCCAGATGAATACCTGATAGGTAGATTCCCCCACCTATTTTCCTCCCCCCAAAACTACGGTGTGTCTCATACTCTGAAAAATACGGTATTTATTTTCCCCTAATAGTTTTAATTGAATGTGAGTGGTAAACCTGAGAACGGTGACTCCTGCGGCTGACGCATAACTCATTTTCATTCTTTTCGCGATGATAGTTGCGATCAGCCTCCCCGTGGTACCGCTTGATCATTAAACCAGCATGTAACATCTGGTGATTGTTCGTTTAGTTTATTAGCAATCGGCGGACAGGGAAAGGCCAGCAGCATTAATGGCGAAAGCCCCGAGGTATATATTTGGTTATGTCTCGCCCTTAAACGGCCCCCATTTACGTTCAAATATGAGCGTATGACACCCATAGATAATTAGGTTGCAAATGGCTCGGTGAAGTAATTGCACCGTTCCCCTTCCTTACCCCAAAGCTTGAAAGCAATTTCAGGTTTTTATAATTACAGAGCAAGTGGACTGTAATAATTTCCAAATGTTCAGGGCTGGTTCTTTAAAAAATAAAAAAGGGAGAAGAAGAAGCAGCAGCCAAGAGCAGCAACCCACACTGCACACAACCCACTCTGTCTCTTCGACAGGAAGCACTTGTGGCTATTAGTTATGATGGGCTTCGGAACATGACATTATGTTATCAGAGTGTGAGTGGGGAGGCTTAGCAAGGATTTCTCCTTGCTTTTAGGAGAATAGATTCATAGAACACAGACTCATAGACCTGGAAGTTGTTGTAGTTATTATTATTATTATTATTATTATTATTATTATTATTATTATTCTACTACTACTACTACTATTATTATTATTATTATTATTATTATTATTATTATTATTATTATTACATCCATTTATCCAGGATGATATAGTAGTAGTAGTAACAACAACTCTACATGGGGCTACTTTTGTAAAATGTTCGGAAACTTCAGAACGTGCAGAATGCAGCTGCGAGAACAATCATGGGCTTCCCTACATATGCCCATGTTACACCAACACTCCGCAGTCTGCATTGGTTGCCGATCAGTTTCCGGTCACAATTCAAAGTGTTGGTTTTGACCTATAAAGCCCTTCATGGCATCGGACCAGAATATCTCCGGGACTGCCTTCTGCTGCACGAATCCCAGCAACCAGTTAGGTCTCACAGAGTTGGCCTTCTCCGGGTCCCGTCGACTAAACAATGTCGTCTGGCGGGACCCTGGGGAAGAGCCTTGTCTGTGGTGGCCCCGACCCTTTGGAACCAGCTCCCCCTGGAGATTAGGATTGCCCCCACTCTCCTTGCTTTTCGTAAACTTTTTAAAATCCACATCTGCAGTCAGGCATGGGGAAATTGAGACATCTCCCCTGGCCTATATAGTTTATGCATGGTATGTTTGAGTGTATGTCTTACTTTTAAATAAGGGGTTTTTGGTTTTTTAATTATTAGATTTGTTACTGTATATTGTTTTTTTACTATTGTTTTGAGCCGCCCCGAGGGGCGGCATATAAATCTAATTAATAATAATAACAATAACAATAACAATTGCATTGGCTGCCAATTGGTTTCCGGACACAATTCAAAGTGTTGGTTATGACCTATAAAACCCTACATGGCATCGGAACAGATTACCTCCGAGACCGCCTTCTGCCGCACAAATCCTAGCGTCCGGTCAGGTCCCACAGATTTGGTCTCCTCAGGGTCCCGTGAGCCAGACAATGTCATTTGGCGGGGCCTAAGGGAAGAGCCTTCTCTGTGGGGGCCCCAACCTTCTGGAATCAGCTCCTCCCAGAGATTCGCACTGCCCCCACCCTCCTCGCCTTTCGTAAGAACCTGAAAATGCACTTATGTCGTCAGGCCTGGGGTCAGTAGACCCCAGCCTCTGCCCAGTGAATGTATTGGATGTGATAGTATGCTAGTGATTGTTCGATTTTAAATGATTAGTTTTAAGATAATTTTTAAACTATTCTATTAATTGGCTTAGAAATGTTTTATATATTGTATCTTTTCTATCGAAATGTTGAAAGCCGCCCCGAGTCCTCGGAGAGGAGCGGTATACAAATCAAATAAATTATTATTATGTCAGTACAACACAGCAAACGAGATCAACTATGCTGGAGTTCGTATTTCATCACCAGTCGGGCGCTTCCCAAGCACCTAGGACTGTGTGATGTAGCGGCGAATTATGTTTGCCGACCCCAGTAAAGCGGCCTTTTGCAATTGACAGATGGAGATTTTGTCAATTCCGATGGTTTTCAAATGTCCGCTGAGATCCTTTGGCACTGCGCCCAGCGTGCCAAGTACCACTGGGACCACTTTCACGGGTTTATGCCAGAGTCGTTGCAGCTCGATTTTTAGATCTTCGTATTTCACTAATTTCTCTAGCTGCTTCTCCTCAATTCTGCTGTCCCCTGGGGTTGCGATGTCGATGATCCATACTTTCTTTTTCTCCATGATCACAATGTCTGGTGTGTTATGCTTCAGAATTCGGTCAGTCGGAAGTCCCACAGTAGTTTTGCTTGCTCATTTTCGACCACTTTTTCGGGCTTATGATCCCACCAGTTCTTTGCCACTGGTAAATGGTAGTTCCAGCACAAGTTCCTGTGGATCATCTGTGCCACAGCACAGATGATGATGATGATGATTATTATTATTATTATTATTGTCCTTCCTTCAGATGCTTTGGAGAACTGATTGGCCTTCCTGCCTCTTCTCTGTGAGAGCCCCTCAAATATTAGAAGACTGCTATCATGTCACCCCTAAATCTTCTCTTTGTCAGACTCGACATACTAATTCCCCCAATCGTTCATCCTGGCCTCTAGGCGTATTCAGCCCTCTTTTAAAAGAGATTTTATTGATTTTCTATTGTTTACATTTTGTTTGTGCTTAATAAACATCGTATTCTCGAGGGTGGTTCAATTTGCTTAACAATACAGACTGCATTCTTAATCTCCACCTCTCTTTTTTTTTTTTTGCCAACCACTGGTAAAATAAAGTGTATTCAATTAATTTTTAACAACATTATCAATTCTTAAAAATCTAAATAAAAATTTTCCCTCACCGTCTTACTACAAAAGGTTACATTACATCTATGCAAAGAATAGTAAAATCTCTTTTATCTAAATTTTAATATTATATCATATAGCTAATTAAAAATTATCTCTCTATATATAACTTTAATAAAAGAAACTGTTCATAATATATCACCTACATCGTAAAATAAAGTTCTATTTGTTTAAAATCTAAACAATAAAAGTAAATTTTGTGTTATACCATTCTGTAGTGCTACCACCATTTCTCATCTTTGTTGTGGTTAGCTCTGGCCCAGCTCCTGCCCCAAGGACTGTGGATGTGGGGGAAACATCCACATGCTGCAGGCCTGTTTTGCCCCCGGTGGAATCTGCTGATGAATGCTCCTCTGACCAAGAAGACATGAGTGACAGGGAGGAGTGGAGTGTGGCAGACAGCTCAGAAGGAGATCAATTATCTAGCTCCTCCTTGTATTCAGAACAAGAGTTAATGATACAGCCACGCATGCGGAGAGCGATGCATAGGCAACAACAACTGAGAGATTATTATCAAAGAAAATGAGGCCACCTGTGGTTGGGTGGGGCTGTGGTCATTAGTGAGGCTGCTATAAATAGCAGCCTGTGGGTTTGGCCATTGTGGAGGATTATCTGATCATTGTGTTTCGTGACTGCTTTACTGACTTTGACTTTTTGTGTGCTGATTTTTCCCCGCTTTGAAACTAAACCAGAGCAAAGTGTGTTTCACTTTGTGAAAGAAGGAGGACTGTGAATTGCCTCACAGCTGCAAGCTAAGTATCACAGAACTGATAAGGGACTTGTACAAATTACCAGTTTGTTTGGGGGACGAATGCTCTTTGCTATACCAAAAGAGGGCTTGGTTAAGTGAATTTTCATTATAAAGAACATTGTTTTGAATTTTCAAACGTGTGTGTGCCTGAAATTTGTACCTGTGAATTTTTGGGAGGATTCTACCAGAGAACCCGACAGAACATTTGACTTACAAATTCTCATGTTTCAATGTTTCCCAAATTAACCAATTACTAATACATACATATCTCTTAATTTTCTATCCAATCATAAAACGTCCCCCAAATTTTATAATAATCCGAGTCTTGTTTATCTTTAAGTTTCAAAATCAATCGACTCATCTCTGCACAATCCATAATTTTTCTCGAAACCTCCTTTCCATTGGTATCCAATTCAATTTCCTTCCTTTTTGTCCGCTGCCGTTCTCCCTCCTCCAGCTTCTTGAGCAAATGCCCGGAGGCAAAACTCATGTTCAAGCCCAGAGCCAAGGGAGATGTCAGCCCTTAACAACTAACAGGAAGAGGGAATTTGTGGAGGAAAACCAAGAGAGAGAAAGACTTTGGCTTACTTTCTCTCTAGCTAATTTCTGCAGGGATTTGGAAGCGGGCTACCAGATGTCAGAACCGATTAAGAGCTAACCTCTGGAGTATATTAGGAGCTGCTGGCGCCGAAGAATGAATGACACCGCTATTCATGAAAGAACCAATCAGACCTCAGACGACAACCAGCCAGGCCTCTCGGTTTGTCTCCTGGTGCTTCGTTGCGTGGTTACAATTGGATTGCCCACGAGATGCCTCCCGAAAGCCTGTTCCCTCCTTTATTAAAAGAACAGCCTGTCACTTATCTTAGCGTGGGAAGAGAGGAAGAACTCCGGGTCGAAGGGATGGCTCAATTGCGCCAAATATTCCCCGCATGCACCTGGGACAGAGAAGACATGGGCAGGTGCCGCTAATCTTTTCTGAGGTCCACATCTGAGAAGCAGTACAGGTACTGATTGCTATGACAATGTGTATTTTTAAATTAGTTTTTTAACTTTTTAATATTGGATTTGTACTGTATTATTGCTATGTTGTGAGCAGCTTTGAGTCCTCGGAGAGGGGCAGCATACAAATCTAATACATTATTATTATTATTATTATTATTATTATTATTATTACTACTACTACTACTACTACTACTACTACTACTACTACTACTCTTCGGCTTAGCTTAGTAACCATTCGAAGTTACAACATTTTCCCAAAGGTGTTTGTTAAAAAATGACAGAGTAGAGTAGAGTAGAGTAGAATAGAATAGAATAGAATAGAATAGAATAGAATAGAATTCTTTATTGGCCAAGTGTGATTGGACACACAAGGAATTTGTTTTTGGTGCAGATGCTCTCAGTGTAAATAAAAGAAAAGATACATTTGTCAAGAATCATGTGGTGCAACACTTAATGATTGTCATAGGGGTCAAAGAAGCAATGAAGAAACAATCATTATTAATAAAAATCTTAAGGATACAAGTTACAGTCATAAGTGGGAGGAGATGGGTGATACGAATGATGAGAAAAAATTAGTAGCAATATTAGTGCAGGCTTAGGAAATAGTTTGACAGTATTGAGAGACATATTTGTTTAGTAGAGTGATGGCATTTGAGAAAAAAATATCCCTGTGTCTAGTTGTCTTGGTGTGCAGTGTTCTGTAGCGACGTTTTGAGGGTAGGAGTTGAAACAGTTTATGTCCAGGATGTGAGGGGTCAGTAAATATTTTCCCCGCCCTCTTTTTGACTTGTGCAGTATCCAGGCCCTCAATGGAAGGCAGGTTGGCAGCCATTGTTCTTTCTGCAGTTCTGATTCTCCTCTGAAGTCTGTGTCGGTCTTGTTGGGTTGCAGAACCCAACCAGACAGTTACAGAAGTGCAGATGACAGACTCAGTGATTCCTCTGTAGAACTGGATCAGCAGCTCCTTGGGCCTCTTTCCCCACCAACCCCCGGCCCGGAAGGCATTTCGCTTCTTCAAGAGAAGCTTCTTCTTCTTTTAAATCCATTTTTAAAAAAATAATCTTTATTGACTGTATACATAAAAAGTCAAACAGATAACACAACATACAAACACATCAAATATATAGGTACACATATGCATTTATAATTGTGCATCTAGATGAATATATATTTATATAAAAGACATTCAAGATACTTGTCAGCCATCCTGTTGACCCTTGTCTTCTGCATCCTCTATCGCTAACATATAATTTCCCTGTATATCTTACCCTATATATTTGCAGTTTTTATTTAAATTAATAGGTTTCACTTCTTATCTAGTTGTGTTAGAATTAGAAATCCATTTTATGACACATTTGTAAGGAGAAAAAGAAGGGCCATTGTTCAGTTGTGATTTGCTGCTAACAGAGGTGACATTGGAAATGACTGCTATTGACTTGTTGTGCCTGCTTTATGGTTGAATAATGATGGGTGAGAAACCTCTGTTTAACTTCTTCCAGCTGGGGGAATGTGCCGTAGGTAAGCAGGTGAATTACAATCATAGAGTCACAAGGCTGGACGAGAGAGACCTTGGAGGTGTTCTGGTCCAACCCATTTCCCAAGGCTAGCTGGCACACAAGCCGTTGCCCTAGCTCAGCTCCAACATTCATTCATTCATTCATTCATTCATTCATTCATTCATTCATTCATTCATTCATTCATTCATTTATTTATCCAATACACAAATACATAGGAAGAAAAATAGACATGTAGTAATATATATAAGAGTAAAGTGAACTTAGAGGAGAGGATATATGAAAGAAAGAAAATATATATGATAAGTGAGTGAAAGGAAAGACAATTGGACAGGGGACGAAAGGCACACCAGTGCACTTATGTACGCCCCTTACTGGCCTCTTAGGAACCTGGAGAGGTCAATCGTGGAGAGTCTTAAGGGAGAAGTGTTGGGGGTTAGGGGTTAACACTATTGAGTCCGGCAATGAGTTCCACGCTTCGATAACTCGATTGTTGAAATCATATTTTTTACAGTCAAGTTTGGAGCGGTTCGTATTAAGTTTGAATCTGTTGCGTGCTCTTGTGTTGTTGCGGTTGAAGCTGAAGTAGTCATTGACCGGTAGGACATTGCAGCATATGATCTTGTGTTTTAGGTGACGTAGTTCTAAGCTTTCTAGACCTAGGATTGTAAGTCTGTTTTCGTAGGGTGTTCTGTTTCGAGTGGAGGAGTGAAGGGCTCTTCTGGTGAAATATCTTTGGACATTTTCGAGGGTGTTGATGTCTGAGATGTGGTATGGGTTCCAGACAGATGAGCAGTAGTCTAGGATGGGTCTGGCAAAAGTTTTGTAGGTTCTTGTGAGTAGTGTGAGATTGCCTGAGCAGAAGCTGCGTAGGATCAGGGTAACAACTCTAGAAGCTTTTTTGGCGATATTGTTGCAGTGGGCTTAGCACTTACGTCATTCGATATTAGTATTTCCAAGGTCTTTTACTGTGTGTGGGTTAGCAGTGAGAGATTGTTTATTCAGTTCGTATGTGCGGTTTGTTGGTTGATATTTGAAGTTGCCAGGTGTTAGACCAGTCTGAGACAAAGTCCAGGTCTTTTTGGAGAGTGAGTGTATGTACCACACAACATGCATGTGTGTACCAGCTAAATGATTTTTGGCTCGTACCAAGGCTCTGACGGTGTTTTTGGCTTCCGGAGAGCCTTCGAGGGGATGGGGGAGGGCGTTTTTACCCTCCCCTGGCTCCAGGGAAGCCTTTGAAGCCTGGGGAGGGCGAAACATGAGCCTACTGGGCCCACCAGAAGTTGGGAAACAGGCTGTTTCCAGCCCCCAGAGGGCCTCCGGGATTGTGGGAAGCTGTTTTTGCTCTCCCTAGGCATTGAATTATGGGTGTAGGTTCGCCATCACTGAATAATAATAATAATAATAATAATAATAATAATAATAATAATAATTATTATTATTCTGTAAAGAAACAGATGAAACAATCGATCACATACTCAGCTGCTGCAAAAAGATCGCACAGACTGACTACAAGCATAGACATGATGCTGTGGCACAGATGATCCACTGGAACTTGTGCCAGAACTACCATTTCCCAGTGGCAAAGAACTGGTGGGATCATAAGCCAGAGAAAGTGGTTGAAAATGAGCAACCAAAACTACTGTGGGACTTCCGACTTCCGACTGACTGAATTCTGAAACATAACACACCAGACATCCTGATCGTGGAGAAAAAGAAAGTATGGATCATCGACATCTCAATCCCAGGGGACAGCAGAATTGAGGAGAAGCAGCTAGAGAAATTAGTGAAATATGAAGATCTAAAAATCGAGCTGCAACGACTCTGGCATAAGCCAGTGAAAGTGGTCCCAGTGGTACTTGGCACGCTGGGCGCAGTGCCAAAGGATCTCGGCGGACATTTGAAAACCATCGGAATTGACAAAATCTCCATCTGTCAATTGCAAAAGGCCGCTTTACTGGGGTCGGCAAACATAATTCGCCGCTACATTGTGAAGTCTTAGGTGCTTGGGAAGCGCCCGACTGGTGATGAAATACGAAATCCAGCATAGTGATCTCATTTGCTGTGTTGTATTGACATAATAATAATAATAATAATAATAATAATAATAATAATAATAATAATAATAATAATAATAATTTATTAGACTTGTATGCCACCCCTCACCGAAAACTCGGGGCAGCTCACAACAATATAGAACAAATCTAATAATTAAAACTGTAACTAAAACCCTTTATCTTAAAAACAATCGATACTACACAATCATACCCACTCTCCAGTCTCTTCTTGAAAACCTCCAGTGTATTGCAAGCCGGGGAGCTGGAAATCCATCTGTGTGCAAAAGCTACAGTGCCACAGTGGTTAGGGTGCGGTACTGCAGGCTACTTCTGCTGATTGCCTGCTGCCAGCGGTTCAGCCGGTTCGGCACAAAGTTGACTCAGCCTTCCCTCCTTCCGGGGTGTGCAAAATGAGGACCCGAATTGTTGGGGCCAATACGTTGGCTCTGTAAACTGTTTGGAGAGGGCTGTAAAGCAGTATGTAAGTTCTATAGCTATTCTTCCTTCCTTCCTTCCTTCCCTCCTTCCCTCCCTCCCTCCTTCCCTCCCTCCTTCCTTCCCTCCTTCCCTCCCTCCTTCCCTCCTTCCTTCCCTCCTTCCTTCCCTCCCTCCTTCCTTCCTTCCCTCCTTCCCTCCCTCCCTCCTTCCTTCCCTCCTTCCCTCCCTCCTTCTCTCCTTCCCTCCTTCCCTCCCTCCCTACTTCCTTCCCTCCCTCCCTCCTTCCTTCCTTCCCTCCTTCCCTCCTTCCCTCCCTCCTTCCTTCCCTCCCTCCCTCCTTCCTTCCCTCCCTCCCTCCTTCCCTCCCTCCCTCCTTCCCTCCCTCCCTCCTTCCCTCCTTCCTTCCTCCCTCCTCCCTTCCTTCCCTCCCTCCCTTCTTCCTTCCTTCCTTCCCTCCCTCCCTCCTTCCTTTCTTCCCTCCCTCCTTCCTTCCATATATGCATACATGGTGCACAGTGATTAGAATACAGTATTACAGGCTAATTCTGCCAATTGCCAGCAGTTCGATCCTGACCGGCTCATGGTTGACTCAGCTTCCATCCTTCCAATGTTGGTAAAATGAGGACCTAGATTATTGAGGGCAAGATGCTGACTCTGCAAAAACTGCTTAGAGAGGGCTGGAAAGCACTGTGACACAGTAAACAGGTCTTAATTATATAGGGCTTTTGCTATTGCTATAAAGAAAGAACTGTCCACCTTATGTCCATTCCACCATCTGTTTAAGAGAACCTCCAAACCCAATAAAATTTAACAAGAGAGCCCTTGGTTCAAAAGCACAAAGTTGGACTGAGTTAACTTTTGGGTGGGGACTTACCAAGAAACCCCCAGGCTGATTCGGGAATTTTTTTAAAAAATCCCCAGAAGAAAGGCATGAGAAACCACCTTTGAATCATTGCCCAAAAAACCCCCCCAACTACCCTAAAGTAGGTGTCAAGTTTGATTTGGAGATTTCTGGCTTTTAAAAGGGAAGGGAAGGGAAAGAAGGGAAGAAAAGGAAAGGAGTTAAGAAGTAAAGGAGGGGGAAGGGAAAGGAAAGGAAAGAAAAGGGAAGGGAGGGGAAAGAAAGGAAAGAAAAGGGAAGGAAGGGAAAGGAAGGAAAGGAAAAGGAAAGGGAAGGGAGGGGAAAGGAAGAAAAGGAAAAGGAAAGGGAAGGGAGGGGAAAGGAAGGGAAGGAAAGGGGAAGGGAAGAAAGGGAAAGAAAAGGAAGGGATGGGAAGGGAAGGGGAAGGGAAAGGAAGGAAAGGAAAAGGAAAGGAAAGGGAAGGGAAGGAAAGGGAAGAAAGGGAAAGAAAAGGAAGGGATGGGAAGGGAAGGAAGGGAAAGGGAAGGTAAAGGAAAGGAAAGGAAAGAAAAGGGAACGGAAGGGAAGGGAAAGGAAGGAAAGGGAAGGGAAGGAAGGGAAAGAAAAGAAAGGGAAAGGAAAAGGAAAGGAAAAGGAAAGGGAAAGGAGGGAAAGGAAGGAAAGAAAAGGGAAGGGAGGGGAGGGGAAAGGAAGGAAAGGAAAAGGAAAGGGAAGGGAGGGGAAAGGAAGGAAAGAAAAGGAAAGGGAAGGGAAGGGAAAGGGAAGGAAAGGAAAGGAAAAGGAAAGGGAAGGGAGGGGAAAGGAAGGAAAGGAAAAGGAAAGGGAAGGGAAGGGAAAGGAAAGGAAAAGGAAAGGAAAAGGAAAGGGAAGGGAAGGGAAGGGAAAGGAAGGAAAGGAAAAGGAAAAGGGAAGGGAAGGGAAAGGAAAGAAAGGGAAAGGAAAGGAAAAGGAAAGGGAAAGGGAAGGGAAGGGAAGGGAAAGGAAAGGAAAAGGAAAAGGAAAGGGAAGGGAGGGGAAAGGAAGGAAAGGAAAAGGAAAGGGAAGGGAAGGGAAGGGAAGGAAAGGGAAGAAAGGGAAAGAAAAGGAAGGGATGGGAAGGGAAGGGAAGGAAAGGAAAGGGAAGGTAAAGGAAAGGAAAGGAAAGAAAAGGGAACGGAAGGGAAGGGAAAGGAAGGAAAGGGAGGGAAGGGAAAGAAAAGAAAGGGAAGGAAAAGGAAAGGAAAAGGAAAGGGAAAGGAGGGGAAAGGAAGGAAAGAAAAGGGAAGGGAGGGAGGGGAAAGGAAGGAAAGGAAAAGGAAAGGGAAGGGAGGGGAAAGGAAGGAAAGGAAAAGGAAAGGGAAGGGAAGGGAAAGGAAGGAAAGGAAAGGAAAAGGAAAGGGAAGGGAGGGGAAAGGAAGGAAAGGAAAAGGAAAGGGAAGGGAAGGGAAAGGAAAGGAAAAGGAAAGGAAAAGGAAAGGGAAGGGAAGGGAAGGGAAGGGAAGGGAAAGGAAGGAAAGAAAAGGAAAGGGAAGGGAAGGGAAAGGAAAGAAAGGGAAAGGAAAGGAAAAGGAAAGGAAAGGGAAGGGAAGGGAAGGGAAAGGAAGGAAAGGAAAAGGAAAGGGAAGGGAAAGAAAGGGAAAGGAAAGGAAAAGGAAAGGGAAGGGAGGGGAAAGGAAGGAAAGGAAAAGGAAAGGAAGGGAAGGGAAAGGAAGGAAAGGAAAAGGAAAGGGAAGGGAGGGGAAAGGAAGGAAAGGGAAAGGAAAGGAAAAGGAAAAGGAAAGGGAAGGGAAGGGAAAGGAAGGAAAGGAAAAGGAAAGGGAAGGGAAGGGAAAGGAAAGAAAGGCAAAGGAAAGGAAAGGAAAAGAAAGGGAAGGGAGGGGAAAGGAAGGAAAGGGAAAGGAAAGGGAAGGGAGGGGAAAGGAAGGAAAGGGAAAGGAAAGGAAAAGGAAAAGAGAAGGGAAGGGAGGGGAAAGAAGGAAAGGAAAAGGAAAGGGAAGGGAAGGGAAAGGAAAGAAAGGGAAAGGAAAGGAAAAGGAAAGGAAAAGGAAAGGGAAGAAAGGGAAAGGAAGAAAAGGAAAAGGGAAGGGAAGGGAAGGGAAAGGAAAGAAAGGGAAAGGGAAAGGGAAAGGAAAAGGAAAGGGAAGGGAAGGGAAAGGAAGGAAAGGAAAAGGAAAGGGAAGGGAAGGAAAGGAAAGAAAGGCAAAGGAAAGGAAAAGGAAAAGGAAAGGGAAGGGAGGGGAAAGGAAGGAAAGGGAAAGGAAAGGAAAAGGGAAGGGAAGGGAGGGGAAAGGAAGGAAAGGAAAAGGAAAGGGAAGGGAAGGAAAGGAAAGAAAGGGAAAGGAAAGGAAAAGGAAAGGAAAAGGAAAGGGAATAAAGGGAAAGGAAGGAAAGGAAAAGGAAAGGGAAGGGAAGGGAAAGGAAAGAAAGGGAAAGGAAAGGAAAAGGAAAGGAAAAGGAAAGGGAAGGGAGGGGAAAGGAAGGAAAGAAAAGGGAAGGGAGGGGAAAGGAAAGAAAAGGGAAAGGAAGGAAAGGAAAAGGAAAGGGAAGGGAGGGGAAAGGAAGGAAAGGAAAAGGAAAGGGAAGGGAGGGGAAAGGAAGGAAAGGAAAAGGAAAGGGAAGAAAGGGAAACGAAATAAAGGGAAGGGAAAGGAAGGAAAGGAAAAGGAAAAGGAAAAGGAAAGGAAAAGGAAAAGGAAAGGAGTTAAGAAGTAAAGGAGGGGGAAGGGAAAGGAAAGAAAGGGAAAGGAAAGGAAAAGGAAAGGAAAAGGAAAGGAAAAGGAAAGGGAAGAAAGGGAAAGGGAAGAAAGGGAAGGGAAAGGAAGGAAAGGAAAAGGAAAAGGAAAAGGAAAGGAAAAGGAAAAGGAAAAAGGAAAGGAGTTAAGAAGTAAAGGAGGGGGAAGGGAAAGGAAAGAAAGGGAAAGGAAAGGAAAAGGAAAGGGAAGGGAAGAAAGGGAAAGAAAAGAAAGGGAAAGGAAGGAAAGGAAAAGGAAAAGGAAAGGAAAAGGAAAAAGGAAAGGAGTTAAGAAGTAAAGGAGGGGGAAGGGAAAGGAAAGAAAAGGGAAGGGAAGGGAAAGGAAGGAAAGGAAAAGGAAAGGGAAGGGAAGAAAGGGAAAGAAAAGGAAGGGATGGGAAGGGAAGGGAAAGGAGGGGAAAGGAAAGAAAAGGAAAAATGCTTAAATGTACCCAACATTGTAATTTCACAGTAGAAATTATGTCTATGTATTCTCTAAGGATGTTTGGGGGATTCTATTTTGCTTATTTATTTAATTTCTGTCCCAAATATTTGTTACCTCGGAGCTTAGGGGACGATCTCAGTTGCGTTGACAAAACACTTTTCGCTTTGAGATGAATCACTCCTCCAAAGAGAGCTGTCCTCCCCCGCCGCCCCGGTTTGTCATTTAAAATCGCACTGTGTCATTTTCTGCTCTACAGTTTTCGGCGGTTGCTGCATTTCCTGCACAACAGGGTCTAATTGAAATGACTCCTAATGCGGGGCGAACGAAAACCTTTTTGAATATGAGCCGTTTCGGATTTGGGGCACGTCTTCATGAGACGGGAACAGCTGCTTTGCATTCTCACGGAAGGGTTTTTCACCGCCGCGCTCGACAAATTTTGAAAGCGATCTCAAAAAAACTTTCCGGCAGGATCAGAACAGCTGGCTTTGGCTACAGAGGAGTCAGCAGCTCTGAGAAACAGTTGTACAGTGGCACCTCTACCTAAGAATGCCTCTACTTGCAAACTTTTCTAGATAAGAACCGGGTGTTCAAGATTTTTTTGCCTCTTCTCAAGAACCATTTTCCACTTACAAACCTGAGCCTCTGAAACTGTAACCGGATAAGGCAGGGAGAAGCCTCTGTGGGGCCTCTCTGGGAATCTCCTGGGAGGAAACAAGGCCAGAAAAGGTGGGGAGAAGCCTCCGTGGGGCCTCTCTGGGAAGCTCCTGGGAGGAAACAGGGCTGAAAGGGTCAGGGAGAAGCCTCTGTGGGGCATCTCTAGGAATCTCCTGGGAGGAAACAAAGCCGGAAAAGGTGGGGAGAAGCCTCCGTGGGGCCTCTCTGGGAATCTCCTGGGAGGAAACAGGGCTGGAAAGGTCGGGGGAAGCCTCTGTGGGGCATCTCTAGGAATCTCCTGGGAGGAAACAAAGCCAGAAAAGGTGGGGAGAAGCCTCCGTGGGGCCTCTCTGGGAATCTCCTGGAACAGGGCTGGAAAAGGCGGGGAGAAGCCTCCGTGGGGCCTCTTTAGGAACCTTCAGGGAGGAAATAAGGCCGGAAAAAGTGGGGAGAAGACTCCGTGGGGCCTCTCTAGGAATCTCCTGGGAGGAAACAGGGCCAGAAAAGGCGGAGAGAAGCCTCTATGGGGCCTCTATAGGAATCTCCTGGGAGAAAACAGGGCCGGAAAAGGCAGGGAGAAGCCTCTGTGGGGTCTCTCTGGGAATCTCCTGGGAAGAAACAAGGCTGGAAAAGGTGGGGAGAAGCCTCCATTCCACTGTTCTACTCTGCTCTGCTCTGCTCTACTCCACTCCACCCCATTCCATTCCATTCCATTCCTCTACTCTGCTCCATTCCATTCCATTCCATTCCATTCCATTTCATTCCATTTCATTCCATTCTGCCTTCAGGTGCTTTGGAGAACAGAGAACCCTCTTCTTCTTTGTGGTAGCCCCTCAAATATTGAAAGACTGCTATCCCATCGCCCCTAATCCTGCTTTCATGCCATCACAACCTGCGTCCGCGAACACCTACAATTTTGGAAGGCCACGTCGTCCTCCTTCTCCTCCAACACCATTGATGCAGGTTCGTTGACTTGCAAATCTTTCCCATTCAGCTTTTCTTTTACTGCCGAGTTCCCAGATCGCCTTTTGCAGGGTGCCACCTCTACCAAGCAGGACTGCCAACATTTCCCATTTGAATGGGATTTTCCGTCTCCGGTGGATAATTGAGCCGAATACGCGCACGTGTGTCTATCCGTCTGCTTAACACGGACCACGTTCATTGGCTTTTAATCCTTACAAATTGCTTTGCGCTCCAGAGCTTTTGTTCCCCGTGTCGAGCGGTTAAAACACGACAAACGTGGAGATCAGTTTCTTAAGCTCCCGCCGTGCTATCTTATCAAGGCAGTGGGGAAGTGCAGCATTGTTTTCTTGACAAATGCCACAAAACACACACATGCACACACATACACCCCCACCCCCACCCAGAGGAAGTGAAAGGGGCCTCATTAAACCCTGCTGTTTTAATTAATTGGTCCTTCAGCTTTACTTTTGTGGAAGTGGCTCACAGCCTTAAGCTTTCTCCCGATTAATTACAAAAGAGGAGCAAATCACAATAATTAGTTTAGCCTCCGGTGCTTGCCTGACCTCTGACCTAAAATATGTGCCTTCTCTGGCACAAAGGAAGTGGAGGAGGAGGAAAGGGAAGAGAAAGAGGAGGAGGGGGGGAAGGAGGAAGAGGAGGAGGAGGAGAAGAAGAAGAAGAAGAAGAAGAAGAAGAAGAAGAAGAAGAAGGGAAGTAAGTAAGTAAGTAAGGAGGAGGAGGAGAAGGAGGAGGAGAAGAAGAAGGTGAGGAAGAGGAGGAAGAGGGGGAAAGAGGAGGAGGAGGAGAAGAAGAAGAAGAAGAAGAAGAAGAAGAAGGGAAGTAAGTAAGGAGGAGGAGGAGGAGGAGGAGAAGAAGAAGAAGAAGAAGAAGAAGAAGAAGGGAAGTAAGTAAGGAGGAGGAGGAGGAGGAGAAGAAGAAGAAGGCAAGGAAGAGGAGGAAGAGGGGGAAAGAGGAGGGGAGGAGGAGGAAAAGGAGAAAGAGAAGGAGAAGAAAGAGAAGAAGAAGAAGAAGAAGAAGAAGAAGAAGAAAATCATGAAGAGGAGGAAGAAGAGAAGGAGGAGGGAGAAGAGGAGAGGATCAGGAGGAGGAAGAGGAGAAGGAAGAAGAGAAGAAAGGATCATGAAGAGGAGGAGGAAGAAGAGGAGGAGGGGGAAAGAAGGAGGAGAAGGAGGAGGAAGTGAAGAAGGAAGAGGAGAAGAGGGATGATCGTGAGGAGGAGGAAGAAGAGAAGAAGGAGCAGGGACGAGCGAGCGAGCGAAAAGAGAGGGGAGCCCTTCAGCATGGGAAGGAAGAGGCAGCAGGTAGCAGCAGCCTCAGCCAATGTATGGGAGGCAGCCTCATTCCGGGTGTACGGGAGGCGCATGCTCCTCCTCGCTGCCTCAGAGTCCCTCTTTTTTTTTTTTAAGCCTTAAAGTTTTGGATTTTTTTGATTCCCCTCCCCTCCCCTTCTTCCTTCGGCAGTGACTGTCCTCCTCCTCCTCTTCTTCCTCCTCCTCCCACCCAAATTCCGAGCCAAACCCTAATGGGTTTGCACACATTATTTGCTTTCACATTGATTCCTATGGGAAAAATTGCTTCTACTTAAGAGCGTTTCTACTTAAGAACCTGGTCACGGAACGAATGAAGTTCTTAAGCAGAGGTACCACTGTACTTACTTTGCTAATGTTTATGTTTATACCAATACCTGCTATCTTGCACATGTTTGACAAACAAATAAGATAAAATAAATAAGTAGATTAAGAGTCGGCACATAGATTAAGCCTCCACACATGTATGGCACTAAGCCCCTTCCGTAAACCAAGAAGGGCTTTGTAATTGGGGAGGGGTGAGTGTCATTCGACAACCCGCACGGTCCTCCTATCACCGGGTTTGCCTAGGATCAACTCTTAATCCTGCCTTACTTCAAAGTTGGGTGGGGTAGTAGGTCAGGTTAGGAAACAGGACTGCACCGTGTAGAATCAGAAAAAGAGATTTTTATCACTCTTATCTTACAGGTTATTTCTTTCCAGGGCTCAAGTATAATCTCTTTTATTTCTTTCAATCCTTTGACAATGTTATCTCTGCTTCTCGCCTCTTCTATCCGCCGAACAAAGTTATATTTCTTTGGACATCTGGAGATCGTTACTGTTCAGCCTCTTTCATCCAGGCGAAACCGAGGAGATCGCAACCTCATTTGATTTTTTGGGAGTGGGTGGGTGGGTGGGGAGAGACATGGCCTGCTTTGTGACTTATCTCACACTAGGAGGCAGGAGAAAAAGACAGAGGTGGAGCTCTTGCCTCACAATTGGGAGGTTGTTAGTTCGATCCTGGGTAGAGGCAGATGTAAGGGTTTCCTGCTTGGGCAGGGAGTTGGACTAGATGACCTGCAAGGTCCCTTCCAACTCTGTTAATGCATTAAGGTGTCAAGCAAGCCCCCTCCCTGCCCATTTCATAGACAGGTACTCTGGAAAATGCAAACTCATTCTAATTTTAAATGTGAAGGATCTAGCTTTCCGGTCACAATTCAAGTGTTGGTTATGACCTATAAAGCCCTTCATGGCATCGGACCAGAATATCTCCGGGACCGCCTTCTGCTGCACGAATCCCCGCAACCGGTTAGGTCCCACAGAGTTGGCCTTCTCCGGGTCCCGTCGACTAAACAATGTCGTCTGGCGGGACCCAGGAGACGAGCCTTCTCTGTGGTGGCCCCGACCCTCTGGAACCAGCTCCCCCCAGAGATCAGAACTGCCCCCACCCTCCTTGCTTTTCGCAAAGTTCTTAAGACCCATCTCTGCCGTCAGGCATGGAGGAACTGCGACATCTCCCCCGGGCCTATACAGTTTATACATGGTATGTTTGTGTGTATGCTTGCTTTTAATAATGGGTTTTTTTAGTGTTTTTAAATTATTAGATTTGTTCTTACATTGTCTTTGTTATTGTTGTGAGCTGCCCCGAGTCTACGGAGAGGGGCGGCATACAAATCTAAATAATAATAATAATAATAATAATAATAATAATAATAATAATAGCTTCTAGAATGGACCTCCTTCTGTCTGTGACCGCAAAGTCTCAACAGCCACTTCAATTCCTAGCTGAGAAGTTGTTGGAGAAGTTTTGGTTGCTCCGGACACGCAAATTCATTCCATTTTAAATGTTTAAAAGATCTAGGTTCCAAAAATGCACATACTTCTGCTGGGACCACAAAGTCTCAAGGGCCCAACTCCAGGCGAGCATTATGGAAGCCACCAGAGAAATCCACCGACCTCATTTAAGGGAGCTTGCCTTCATGGCCAAGGAAGATACTGTAGCTCAGCATCTTCAGACCATAATTTTGTGCCCACCAGCAGCCAGTGCAGCTGGTAGCCGATTCCGGCAGCGCAGAGGCTGATGTGGTGATGCGCCAGCAGCCTGTGCATCTGGTACCTGAGATGGACAGTAAGGAGGCTGGAGAGGACTCAGAGGTGGAGATTCAGCCAGGGCCTTCAGAACCTCCAGAAGCCTCTTCTCAATACATGGGCACGCAGAGTGCCGAGAGGCAGGAATGGTTCCTCAGGAGGAGGTCTCCTCAGGAGTAAGACTTGGGGCTCATTGGCCACTCCCCTAGCCTATTTAAGGGATGATGACAAAGGATCAGGAGTGGGCTACTTCCTGGACCGGGGGAACCCAGTGGGGTAGCAAAAATGGAGCTCCACCCCAGGGCACCCAATTTGCACTGAAAAATGTTGAAAGAAAATGCATAAGCCACACCCACAGTGGGGTAGTAAAAATTTCCAAAGGAGCCAAAAACTGCGAAGGAGCCAATGTTCATTTATATTCATTCGTGTCTTGACTTTAATCAGCTCTTGTTCTCTCGCTTGGTACTTCTCCTGCGAAATGCTTCTGGGCATTTTGCCAGATTGCTGTTATCTTCAAGACTGTTTACCCTGCATTGAGTTATTATTTCATGGACTCCGTTCTGGCTGTTAATGAAGTTGAATTAAGAGCCGGTGTTCAGAAAAGACTACATTTGTGTTTGACGACTAGTAAGAAGACTCATTAGTAGGCTTTAATTAGTAAAATAGGTTTTGTACAGACTTTGTGTGCACTGCATTCTTTGTGGTCCTCAGCTTGGGCAAAACACAGAGATGAGTTACTCCTGATTCGGACCAGTTCTATTTTTCTTTTTTTATAATAACTTTTTTATGGTTTTTTAGTTTATGTTTTACCAACTATTCAACTTCTTTTATTGTTTTGTATTTATTCTTATTGTATTGCACCGCTGTTGTAAACTGCCCTGAGTCCTTCGGGATTGGGCGGCATAGAAGTCAAATAAATAATAATAATAATAATAATAATTATTATTATTATTGGATTTGTAATGTATTGTATTGCTGTTATGCTGTGAGCCGCCCCGAGTCTTCGGAGAGGGGCGGCATACAAATCTAATAACCTATAATTATAAACTATAATAATAATAATAATAATAATAATAATAATAATAATAATAACAACAACAACAACAACAACAACAAAACGACAACGACAACGACAACAACAACAACAATAACAATAATAAAACTACTGTGAGACTTCCGACTTCAGACTGACCGAATTCTGAAGCATAACACACCAGACATCCTGATTGTGGAGAAAAAGAAAGTATGGATCATCGACATCGCAATCCCAGGGGACAGCAGAATTGAGGAGAAGCAGCTAGAGAAATTAGTGAAATACGAAGATCTAAAAATCGAGCTGCAACAACTCTGGCATAAGCCCGTGAAAGTGGGCCCAGTGGTACTTGGCACGCTGGGTGCAGTGCCAAAGGATCTCAGCGGACATTTGAAAACCATCGGAATTGACAAAATCTCCATCTGTCAATTGCAAAAGGCCGCTTTACTGGGATCGGCAAACATAATTCGCCGCTATATCACGCAGTCCTAGGTGCTTGGGAAGCGCCCGACTGGTGATGAAATAGAAATCCAGCATAGTGATCTTGTTTGCTGTGATGTATTGACATAATAATAATAATAATAATAATAATAATAATAATAATAATAATAATAATAATAAACATCACGCAGTCCTAGGTGCTTGGGAAGCGCCCGACTGGTGATGAAATACGAAATCCAGCATAGTGATCTTGTTTGCTGTGATGTATTGACATAATAATAATAATAATAATAATAATAATAATAATAATAATGATAATAAACATCACGCAGTCCTAGGTGCTTGGGAAGCGCCCGACTGGTGATGAAATACGAAATCCAGCATAGTGATCTTGTTTGCTGTGATGTATTGACATAATAATAATAATAATAATAATAATAATAATAATAATGATAATAAACATCACGCAGTCCTAGGTGCTTGGGAAGCGCCCGACTGGTGATGAAATACGAAATCCAGCATAGTGATCTTGTTTGCTGTGATGTATTGACATAATAATAATAATAATAATAATAATAATAATAATAATGATAATAAACATCACGCAGTCCTAGGTGCTTGGGAAGCGCCCTACTGGTGATGAAATATGAAATCCAGCATAGTGATCTCGTTTGCTGTGATGTATTGACATAATAATAATAATAATAATAATAATAATAATAATAATAATAATAATAATAATAATAACATAGGCACCACCACCTTGTTTTTCTGCTTCTGTCTATATGCAGAAGATATTTCTGGCTTTTGCGCATGCACAGAAGCTGGGTTTTTAGCACCATGCATGCGCGTGCATACACCTGCACATCGCTTCAGGAAGCAAACCAGCAGCAAGCTAAGCCAGAACCCACCCTTGCTTCAGGCTGAATAAGACTTTGCCTTCCAGACGGCGTGAGAAGGTCTACTGTGCCTGTTCTGTTTCTTCTCCCCTGCCCCAAGCAACAAACATGCCTGATTGCAGTGCAGCCGTGTAGACCTTGTATAATGAGCATCCCCCAGGAAATATGTAATTGTGCATCCCGCAGGGTAATTAGAAATCAGGCCGGGGTGGCTGCAGAGAACTCCCTGAGCTCGGCTGTGTCAGCTGCCTTCTCTGCTGAGAAGGGGGGAAACGGCAGAAAAGGGAGAAATTATATCTCGGCGGATCTGGAGGTGGAACTGCTTTGAATATCAGATGAGTATCAATCTCACACTACTTACCAGAGCTTACATAACTTTTGCCAGACCCATCCTCGAATACAGCTCATCTGTTTGGAACCCATGTCGCATCTCAGACATCAACACCCTTGAAAATGTCCAAAGATACTTCACCAGAAGAGCCCTTCACTCCTCCACTCGAAACAGAACACCCTACGAGATTAGACTTTCAATCCTGGGCCTAGAAAGTTTAGAACTAAGACGCCTTAAACAAGATCTAAGTATTGCCCACAAGATCATATGCTGCAACGTCCTGCCTGTCGGCGACTACTTCAGCTTCAACCACAACAACACAAGAGCACACAACAGATTTAAACTTAATATTAACCGCTCCAAACTTGACTGTAAAAAATATGACTTCAGTAACCGAGTTGTCGAAGCGTGGAATTCATTACCGGACTCCATTGTGTGTCATCCCCAAACCCCCAACACTTTACCCTTAGATTATCTACGGTTGACCTCTCCAGGTTCCTAAGAGGTCAGTAAGGGGCGAGTACAAGTGCACTAGAGTGCCTTCCGTCCCCTGTCCTATTGCTCTCCTATATCTCCTATACCTTTCTTCTATTCCTATATCTCTTCTTCTATTCTTTCATTGATATGTTCTATTACTATATCTTCTTTTCTATTATTTCTTAGATATATTTTACTATGAGTATCTCCTCTATAACCTTCATCATGTATTTTACTATGTGTATATAGGTATATACCCACTAAAACTCTCATTGTGTATTGGACTACATAAATAAGTAAGTAAGTAAGTAAGTAAGTAAGTAAGTAAGTAAGTAAGTAAGTAAGTAAGTAAGTAAGTAAGTTAGTAAGTAAGTAAAAAATATAAATATAAATATAAATATAAATATAAATATAAATATAAATATAAATATAAATATAAATATAAATATAAATATAAATATAAATATAAATATAAATATAAATATAAATATAAATATAAATATAAATATAAATATAAATATAAATATAAATATAAATATAAATATAAATATAAATATAAATAAATATAAATATAAATATAAATATAAATATAAATAAATATAAATATAAATATAAATATAAATATAAATATAAATATAAATATAAATATAAATATAAATATAAATATAAATATAAATATAAATATAAATATAAATATAAATATAAATATAAATATAAATATAAATATATAAATATATAAATATAAATATAAATATAAATATAAATATAAATATAAATATAAATATAAATATAAATATAAATATAAATATAAATATAAATATAAATATAAATATATAAATATAAATATAAATATATAAATATAAAAATATAAATATAAATATAAATATAAATATAAATATAAATATAAATATAAATATAAATATAAATATAAATATAAATATAAATATAAATATAAATATAAAAATATAAATATAAATATAAATATAAATATAAATATAAATATAAATATAAATATAAATATAAATATAAATATAAATAAATATAAATATAAATATAAATATAAATATAAATATAAATATAAATAAATATAAATATAAATATAAATATAAATATAAATATAAATATAAATATAAATATAAATATAAATATAAATATAAATATAAATATAAATATAAATATAAATATAAATATAAATATAAATATAAATATAAATATAAATATAAACAAACAAATAAATAAATGAGAACCCCGAGAAGATGCAGATATGGGTTTCATCAAGTGCCCCTTGTTCCTCGTCTCTTCTTCTTCCACCGGTGAATTTTGCGTTTCTGCTTTCAAAGCCTTATTTGAAGTTTCTACATCTTCACCAAAAGTTAATTGCTGGGTTGGAGTTTTGACTTAGAGCAGAAGTGGGAAAGGAAACCATCGCTTGGGGGCAGCTGTGATTGTCTGAATGGCTTTTATATGGGGTGAATTTGAGCCTGTGACTCCTGAGGAAGTAAACAAGATTAGATTAGATTAGATTTATTGGATTTTTATGCCGCTCCTCCCCGCAGACTCGGGGCGGCTCACAACAATGGCAAAAACAGTACATAGTGACAAATCTAATATTTACCAATCTAATTACAGTTTTAGGTTAAAAAATTAATAAAAGCAACCCCAATATATATAAAAAACAAGCACACAATCAATCATACACCAAAACAACATGGGCAAGGGGGAGATGTTTCAATTCCCCCATGCCTGATGGCAGAGGTGGGTTTTAAGGAGTTTACGAAAGGCAAGGAGGGTGGGGGAAATCCTAATCTCTGGGGGGAGCTGGTTCCAGAGGGTCGGAGCCACCACAGAGAAGGCTCTTCCCCTGGGTCCCACCAGACGACACTGTTTAGTCGACGGGACCCGGAGAAGGCCAACTCTGTGGGACCTAACCGGTCGCTGGGATTCGTGTGGCAAAAGGCGGTCCTGGAGATATTCTGGCCCGATGACATGAAGCGCTTTATAGGTCATAACCAACACTTTGAATTGTGACCGGAAACTGATCGGCAACCAATGCAGACTGCGGAGTGTTGGAGTAATATGGGCATACTTAGAGAAGCCCATGATTGTTCTTGCAGCTGCATTCTGCACGATCTGGAGTTTCCGAACATTCTTCAAAGGTAGCCCCATGTAGAGAGCATTACAGTAGTCAAGCCTCGAGGTGATGAGGGCATGAGTGACTGTGAGCAATGACTCCTGGTCCAAATAGGGCCGCAACAGGCGCAACAGGCGAACCTGGGCAAACGCCCCCCTCGCCACAGCTGAAAGGTGTTCCTCTAATGTGAGCTGTGGATCGAGGAGGACGCCCAATTTGCGGACCCTCACTGAGGGGGTCAATACTTTCCCCCCCCCAGGCCGTGGGAGCGATGAGTTCCTCCACTTTTTTGTTGGACCTGTGCCCCTCCTGGCTTGTTTCAGCCAGCAGGGAGGTGACACGAGGCTGGTTTCAGGCTTTAGTTAACACATCCTTGAGTGAGGGGTCCTTCCCACAATCATTAAAGGAGGCCGTGGTGAGACCCCTCCTCAAGAAGCCTTCCCTGGATCCAGCAGAATTAAAGAACTTTTTGTCCAGTCTCCAACCTTCCCTTTGTGGGAAAGGTTGTAGAGAAACTAGTGGCACTTCAGCTGGTCCCTGGCTGAAATAGACTGGGAAGCCCAGGTTTAATCCATTGAGAAAAGGGAAGGGAAAGACTCCTGAGCTGACTTTGGTTCTGGTGGGCTTCTTGGAACCATCAATGTAGTCTTCTTGGAAAAAATATGGACATTTTTTCATCTCTGCTTTCTTCCTTGATAGTCTCCCAAATGGGATTGGCTTCAACTTCAGCTTCAACCACAACAACACAAGAGCACGCAACAGATTCAAGCTTAATATTAACCACTACAAACTTGACTGTAAAAAATATGACTTTAGTAATCGGGTTGTTGAAGCATGGAACTCATTACCAGACTCTGTAGTATCATCCCCTAAGTCCCAACATTTTACCCTTAGACTATCCACGGTTGATCTCTCCAGATATCTTAAGAGGTCAGTAAGGGGCGTACATAAGCGCACTAGAGTGCTGTCCGTCCCCTGTCCTCTAGTCTCTCCTATATCTCGTATTTCTTCTCTATTATATCCTCTATAACCTTCATTGTGTATTATTGTGTATTGGACTAAATAAATGAATGAAATAAAATAAAATAAAATAAAATAAAATAAAATAAAATAAATAAATAAAATAAAATAAAATAAAATAAAATAAAATAAAATAAAATAAAATAAATAAAATAAAATAAAATAAACAAAATAAAATAAAATAAAATAAAATACTAAGGAATTGGGGCAGTTGTAGTCAAGATACTAAAATCACAAGCTCAAAGAGCACCAAAGAACCCGACAGTTTATCCCGGATCTACAAATATCCTCTTCTGTTGCTTCCTACTTCTTCAGCTAACAGAGACACCAGACAAATGGGGCTAGCAAAAGCAAGAACTTGGTGGCAAGTATATTCCCATATTCCTTCAAATTGTCAGCGTCACTTTTAAACTTGTTATTGTTTAACACCATATCTATAGTGTCAGCTCTTTGTTTTAGGTATAGGTAGCCTTTGGTTGCATAATTAAGAGTTTGATTGCTTGATGTGCTATATTTTCCCATAAGTCCACAAACCACCATTCAGAGGGGACGCAACTTGCTTAACCCCAAACCAAGTTACAGTTACCATTATATGAATCCTTGCTAGATTCTCTCTCTCTCTCTGTCTCTCTCTCTCTCTCTCTCCCTTTCTCTCTCTCTCTCTTTAAACAACTATGACTTCCTTCTTAAGATGCCATTTTAGCTGTTTTATCTCCCAGGCAGCATTTAAAGGAATGTTGGTGAACCGAGCTTTGCGGAGCTCACTGGAGCAGAATGAAAACGGCTACCTTTTGTCCTCTTTATTGTTCTCTCAGCTCGTTCCTCATTGTCTGACTCTCAATGGGTGATCCTCAGGCCTTGCACAGTATCAAGAATGACGCCCGTCTTTGGGAGCAAAGAATACAAGCCAGCTGGGAAGAGAACTCCTGTACTTCAGAATGAATGGATGGAAGAAAGAAGGCACACTTGACCATTCTCAAAAGTTTGCCCCGGAGGAAGTTGCCAAGCACGCTTTGGACTCTGCCAGGGTCATGCCACAAATTTTCCAGGCAGTGTTTCAAGAATGGAGAACTGGGCTCCATTCCCACCAAGAAGGGGGTGGGGGCAGAGAGAAAGAGGAGGGAGGGAAGGAAGGAAGGAAGGAAGGAAGGAAGGAAGGAAGGAAGAGAAAAGCTCCAAATTTCATAAGACATCTGATAGTTGTAGCATTGAGCAAAATGCAACATTCTTAATTTGGACGACATCCAGTGAAGAAGGGTGTTTTGGGAAGGGACTGCTATCCTCTGTCTGGCATGGTATATTGGCAGTTCTGTGTTAGCAAAAACTTCAGAAGAGAAGGATTTAGGGGTAGTGATTTCTGACAGTCTCAAAATGGGTGAGCAGTGTGGTCGGGCGGTAGGAAAAGCAAGTAGGATGCTTGGCTGCCTAGCTAGAGGTATAACAAGCAGGAAGAGGGAGATTATGACCCCGCTATATAGAATGCTGGTGAGACCACATTTGGAATACTGTGTTCAGTTCTGGAGACCTCACCTTCAAAAAGATATTGACAAAATTGAACGGGTCCAAAGACGGGCTACAAGAATGGTGGAAGGTCTTAAGCATAAAACGTATCAGGAAAGACTGAATGAACTCAATCTGTATAGTCTGGAGGACAGAAGGAAAAGGGGGGACATGATTGAAACATTTAAATATGTCAAAGGGTTAAATAAGGTTCAGGAGGGAAGTGTTTTTAATAGGAAAGTGAACACAAGAACAAGGGGACACAATTTGAAGTTAGTTGGGGGAAAGATCAAAAGCAACATGAGAAAATATTATTTTAGTGAAAGAGTAGTAGATCCTTGGAACAAACTTCCAGCAGACGTGGTTGGTAAATCCACAGGAACTGAATTTAAACATGCCTGGGATAAATATATATCCATCCTAAGATAAAATACAGGAAATAGTATAAGAGCAGACTAGATGGACCATGAGGTCTTTTTCTGCCGTCAGTCTTCTATGTTTCTATGTATAGGGCGGTGATGGTTCACATGCCAAAAGGGTGTGTATGCACACACCCACACCCATTCTCTCCCCCCAATCATGCGCATTCCCCTTCACTACCCCTTTTCATGCGCACAACCACTTGTGGCCCCACATATGCACATAAGCCTCACTGAAGCCTGGGACAGTGAAAAAATAGCCAAACCTTAAGTTTGGAAAAATGGACTTCCGGTTTGCCTGTTGGGCTGTTTTTCGCACTCAGGAGGCTCAAAGGACAAACTGGAAGTCCATTTTTCAAAACTTCTGATTTGCCCATTGGGCGGTTTTTTGCACTTTGATGCTTCAGGGTGTTCTGTCGAGCTCTCTGGTAGAATCCTCCCAAAAATGCAGATACAATTTCAGACACACACACGTTTGAAAATTCAAAACAATGTTCTTTATACCGAAAATGCAAATAAACAGAGCACTCTTTTTGTATAGCAAAGAGCACTCGTCTCCAAACAAATTGGTAATTTGTACAAGTCGCTTATCAGTTCTGTGATACTTAGCTTGCAGCTGTGAGGCAATTCACAGTCCTTCTTCTTTCACAAAGTGAAACACACTTTGCTCTGGTTTAGTTTCAAAGCGGGGAAAAATCAGCACACAAAAGGTCAAAGTCAGTAAAGCAGTCACGAAGCACAACGATCAGATAATCCTCCACAATGGCCAAACCCACAGGCTGCTATTTATAGCAGCCTCACTAATGACCACAGCCCCACCCAACCACAGGTGGCCTCATTTTCTTTGATAATAATCTCTCAGTTGTTGTTGCCTATGCATTGCTCTCCGCATGCGTGGCTGTATCATTAACTCTTGTTCCGAATCCAAGGAGGAGCTAGATAATTGATCTCCTTCTGAGCTGTCTGCCACGCTCTCCTCCTCCCTGTCACTCATGTCTTCTTGGTCAGAGGAGCCTTCATCAGCAGATTCCACCGGGGGGCAAAACAGGCCTGCAGCATGTGGATGTCTCCCCCATATCCCCAGTCCTTGGGGCAGGAGCTGGGCCAGAGCTAACCACAACACCAGGAAGCTTCCCGGAAGCCTCCAGAGTACGAAACGGCCTTCCCCCAAACTGAAAATCTACAGCGGGAGGCATGTGCGCATGTACAGTGGAGCTGATGTATGGCAACGCCTTGCATGCCCTCCAATATTGCTCCATGTGCCATCTGTGACACTTGTGCCATAGGTTTGCCATCATTGGTATAGGAGAGTGATGGCGAACCTTTTTTTCCTCGGATGCCGAAAGAACATGGTACGCGCTATCGCACTTGTCCGAGTGCCCACACCCATAATTCAATGCCTGAGGAGGGCAAAAAAAGCTTCCCCTGCCCCCTGGAGGCCAGAAATGGCCTGTTTCCCAACTTCTGATGGGCCCAGTAGGCTCGTATTTTGCCCTCCCCATGTTCCAAAGGCTTCCTTGGAGCTGGGGAAGGTAAAAACGCCCTCCCCCATCCTCCCGGAGGCTCTCTGGAAGCCAAAAATGCCCTCCCGGAGCCTTTGTGCAAGCCAAAAATCAGCTGGCTGACACATACATGCATATTTATTTATTTTATTTATTTATTAGATTTGTATGCCGCCCTTCTCCGTAGACTCGGAGCGGCTAACAACAATAATAAAAACAGCATATAACAAATCTAATATTTAAAATAACTAAAAAACCCTTATTAAAAACCAAACAAGCACACACACAAACAAACATACCATATATAAATTGTATAGGCCTAGGGGGAAAGGGATATCTCAATTCCCCCATGCCTGACAACAGAGGTGGGTTTTAAGGAGCTTACGAAAGGCGAGGAGGGTGGGGGCAATTCTGATCTCTGGGGGGAGCTGGTTCCAGAGGGCCGGGGCCGACACAGAGAAGGCTCTTCCCCTGGGTCCCGCCAATCAACATTGTTTTCTCGACGGGACCCGGAGAAGGCCAACTCTGTGGGACCTAACTGGTCGCTGGGATTCGTGCGGCAGAAGGCGGTCCCGGAGATATTCTGGTCCGGTGCCATGAAGGGCTTTATAGGTCATAACCATATTGGGGTTGAGCAAGGGCAACAGTTCGTGTGCCAGCAGATATGGCTCTGCGTGCCACCTGTGCCATAGGTTCGCCATCACTGGTGCAGGGTCTTCTGCGTGAGAATGGGTCTGTGCCTCCAAGGTCCCTTCCAGCTCTATTCTCTTCTGTGAAAGCTTCTTCGGCTTGGGTGGTTGGGTTGGGTGTTGGGTGGAGACGTCCGCTGTATTACGGCAGCAAATTTGCAGCCGTTATAAATAAAAGACGATAAGGTCAATTGCTGTTTCAATCCGTGCTCCTGGCTCAGGCCCCAGCCCGGAGCTGTATGTTGCATTGCTGGAGGGCAGAATGTAAATTGAGCTGTTGTTCTGAAGTACAGCAAGCTCATAAAAGGAGCTGTCAATTGCTTTTGAAGGCACGGCAGATTTATCCTTTCCGCGGGAGGCAAGGCGGGGTCGCGGGAGGGAGGGGGAGTTGTTATCGTGAATATTTTCAAGAGGCGCTTGTCCATCAGCTTCCGTGAAGGTTGGGGGGAAGAAAGGCGAGGCCCTAACCTGTATGGGTTGCATGGCACGGCACCAGGGGTGGGGCAGACCCTGAATGGTGGGGGGGGGGGAAACGCAGTTCCGGTGGTGGTAAGGTACCATGTAGGCTAGCTCCGGTAATGCTGCTGGGCGTGCACGCCAACCTACCATGAGTGCTGCCTTCCCCCACCACAAGCTCCTCGCCCCTCATTCACCTCTCACGCCAGCTCCATCTCCACCTGTGCTACCGCCATTTGCCCTGCCGCGCCATTCTTACCAGCTCCACCCACGCTCCTACAGCTCCTCCCCCATCTCCTGCACTGCCGCCATTTGCCCCAAGAGCGAGAGGCGAACAGCGGCAGCGTTGGCGGCTTCTTACCTTATTTTTGTCTGTTTCCAGGTTTTTTCCGCTTCTGCGCATGCGCAGAAGTTTTTTAAAAAAAACCTCCCACGCATGCATCCTCCTGCGAGATTTGGCTTCTGCGCATGTGCATGAACTCTACACGGGAGTTCATGCGCATATATTTAAATATGTTTAAACATTTAAATAGGTTAAAGGGTTAAATAAGGTTCAGGAGGGAAGTGTTTTCAATAGGAAAGTGAACACAAGAACAAGGGGGCTCAATCTGAGATTAGTTGGGGGAAAGATCAGAAGTAACGTGAGAAAATATTATTTTACTGAAAGAGGAGTAGATGCTTGGAACAAACATCCAGCAGACGTGGTTGGTAAATCCACAGTCACTGAATTTAAACATGCCTGGGATAAACATAGATCCATCCTTAGATAAAATACAGGAAATAGTATAAGGGCAGACTAGATGGACCAGGAGGTCTTTTTCTGCCGTCAATCTTTTATGTTTCTAAGGGCGCGTGTGCTCTCCCGGCCCATTCCGGTGGGGCTGGGAATTGTGGCCCGCTCCGGCACGGCACCAATGGGGAAGATTCAGGAAAGGGTTCCTCGTCATCACCAGTACCAGAGCGCTGGCCGTGGAGCTCCGCGATCCCGGCGCATACCCGCACACGTCTGCACATGCGCTGAAGCAAAAAATCAGTGAAAATCACCGAAATCTCGCTCATGTGCATGTCCTTGCTCAAGATTTGGCTTCTGGCGCATCTGCAGAAACTGAATCTCGCGCCAAAGCATGTGCCCAGCCAAAGGGATTGGGTTGCTACTCGAACGGCATCCCCCACCATTATGGTAGCAACCCAATACTGGTCTGATAACTCAAGCTCTTCCTGCTATCTATAATCTCTGCTAGCTAGCTATCATCTCTCTCCCTCTCTCTCATCTATCTATCTATCTATCTATCTATCTATCTATCTATCTATCTATCTATCTATCTATCTATCATCTGTCTGTCCGTCCGTCCGTCCGTCCATCCATGTATCTGTCTGTCTGTCTATCATCTATCTGTCTGTCTGTCTATCTATCTATCTACTATCTATCTATCTGTCTATCATCTGTCTGTCTGTCTGTCTGTCTGTCTATCTATCTATCTATCTATCTATCTATCTACTATCTATCTGTCTATCATCTGTCTGTCTGTCTGTCTGTCTGTCTGTCTGTCTATCTATCTATCTACTATATATCTATTTGTCTATCATCTGTCTGTCTGTCTGTCTATCTATCTATCTTCTATCTATCTATCTATCTATCTATCTATCTATCTATCTTACTATCTATCTATCTGTCTATCATCTGTCTGTCTATCTATCTATCTATCTATCTATCTATCTATCTATCTATCTACCTATCTGTATATTCTTGATATTCTTGATATAGTCTTTCATATTTATATCTGTCCATCCATCCGTCCATCCGTCCGTCCATCCGTCCATCCATCCGTCCCTCTTGATCAATATAGTTGTACCAATCGTTCCATCTATCCCTTTTTTCAGCTTTTTAAATATACTGTATGTACTTTCTGTTTTTAATTCATATATCCTTTATATCTTCTAGTCTTTTTCTCTTTTTAAGATTTTTTAAAAAACATTTGAGATATTCTGTATGACTTTTTAATAACTGCACCCCACCTTCCTTATGCCGGTCTACATCCCTAGTAAAGATTTCATACGGAATCTCCAAAACCTTTTTGTTTTTCTAAATCCAATGAGTTGTGCTACACTCCAACAAGCTGTTTCCATTGATGAGAATTTTCCCAAACGTACTAAAATGGCACGAAACGCCTGCTGAAGTGTCTGCTGTGGTTGTTTCCTTGTATCCTCTTGACCTGCTGAACATTTCTTTTTTCTTTTCTTTTCAAAGAAAAGCATGATAAGACAGATCACCTCTTCTGAACCCTGTTATCAGATCTCAGCTTGCGATTCTCAAGAATTATCTTCGTGTAGCGTTTTGGATGGCCAGCAGATGTCTCTGCAAGTGAAGGACAAAATAGAAGGTTGTGCAGGCAAAACCCTGCTTTAAATTACAGTGCCACCTCTGTGGGGCCTCTCTAGGAATCTCCTGGGAGGAAACAGAGCCAAAAAAGGTGGGGAGAAGACTCAATGGGGCCTCTCTAGGAATCTCCTGGGAGGAAACAGAGCCCCAAAAGGCGGGGAGAAGACTCCGTGGGGCCTCTCTAGGAATCTCCTGGGAGGAAACAGAGCCAAAAAAGGCAGGGAGAAGACTCTGTGGGCCCTCTCTAGGAATCTCCTAGGAGGAAACAGGGCCGGAAAAGGCAGGGAATAGACTCCGTGGGGCCTCTCTAGGAATCTCCTAGGAGGAAAGAGGGCCGGAAAAGGCAGGGAGAAGCCTCCATGGGGCCTCTCTAGGAATCTCCTAGGAGGAAAGAGGGCCGGAAAAGGCAGGGAGAAGCCTCCATGGGGCCTCTCTAGGAATCCCCTGGGAGGAAACAGGGCCTCCACCCTCCCCGTGGTTTCCCCAATCGCACATTATTTGCTTTTGCATTGATTCCTATGGGGAAAATTGTTTCTTCTTACAAACTTTTCTACTTAAGAACCTGGTCACAGAACGAATTAAGTTTGTAAGTAGAGGTACCACTGTCGTTCGGATGTTATCTGGGACCTTGACAAATAGGTTGAAACGCTCCCTTCTTTGTGGCGGCCTCTCAAATACTAGGAGACGACTATCATGCCCCTCCTGGACAGGGGTTGGTTCTAATTTTCCTAGCCGCCAATTCGCTTCCTCCCGCAACACGTGGCTGCATGTATATTGTGTTGAATACATACGCGGTTCTGAAAACAAGCAAAAATAAGGAGCCAAAACCAAGTGCAATGCCGAAAACCCAGCTTCTGCACATGCGCAGAAGCAAAAACCAGCCAAAAAATTAAAAGACGTTGGTGTCCACGAAACGTTGCAATGTGAGCCGGTGGCGAAGGTAAGTGGAACCCACCCCTGCGTCCACCTCCAGGTTTCTTTTCCCCACCTGCTCCTGTTCATAAAAGGAAAATTACTCTGCAGATTTATGAGCTACTTGCAGGTGTAATTTATCAACTGCTGCCTTGCCCCAGCCTAGACAAGTCAGGGGCGACCTCGGGCTGGTGATTAACGAGCTCCTCTGACCGATGGTGGCAGATCTTTTACAAAGATTTAATTCAAACACCGTTCTTAAAAATAACAGGTGGCCCGTTCTGGAGATCGCAGATGAACATTGCTGGGGTCCCAGATGTTCTTCTGCCTGTAAGATGGGGATGGGCATCTCGCTGGCCTTCTCCACAGCTGGATGATGAATGCCTTGGCCATTCGCCTTTTATCACATCTGCAGGCTGTGGATGCAAACCAAGGATGCATCCACTCCTGGTTCCCTGGTTCCCAGATGTGGAACCGCTTAGAGCAGTGGTGCTCAACCTTTCTAAAGCCCCAACCATAAGTCTAGCACCAATTCTCCCAACAGAGCTTTAAGCTGATTGGCAGGAAGGTCAGAGGGACGCCCCCCACTGTAAACGCCTGAATAGATCTATCCTAGTCTCGCTTCATTTTCAAATTCAGCAAAAACATGTGACACATACACACACATATAAACAAATCTTGTGCCAGGGTTTTGTTAGTTTGTCAGCTATGAATAAATTAACTGCCTCGGAAATGGCCCTGGGTTGGGCCAAGAGGCAAAAATGGAGCTGTGATGTTCCTTCAATACACCAGGGTGATTCGACACAAAAAACATGTAACCCTTCCCTGGTAAAGAGCTGAAGTGATTGGATGCTATAGCCTAGGGGTTAATTCTCTGCCTTACAACGCCAAGGTTGCAGGTTCAAGTCCCAGTGAGGGTATGGCTAGCTGATGAGGCAAAAATAAGGCCGAAATAGATATATCCTAGTCTCCCTTAATTTTCAAATTCAGCAAAAACATGTGACAGACACACACACGTATAAACAAATCTTGTGCAAGGGTTTTCCAGGAGAGGTGGAGTCAATATCTAGGAGGCTTTCAACTTGTCTTTGGTATCACTTCCTTTGTCCCCCATGCGAATGTCCAGTAATCTATTGGAAAAGCACCTTTGAGACAGAAGACAGACAGTTTCTGACTCCCGAAAATGTAAAATGTCACTTACGAGGGGGAAAAAAAAGCAGCTAAAATGTAAGGTCACCGGGAGGGCGGGAAGAAAGAATTTCACAGTCCTCAGTTGGGAATGCTGGCCTCTTAGCACCTCAAGCGAGTGTACGTGAGAGAGTTGGCACTCTGGAATTAAAATAAACCTGGCTGTCATCACTTCAAGGGTTTTCATTCTGCAAGTCATCGTGTGTCTAAGTCAACCGAGGGAAAGGATCACTTTGGGCAATGCTTTTTAGACTTACCTGCACTTGCTAAAAGAACCATTTGGAGACCATCTCAAGCTATAGAATAGAATATAATAATAATAATAATAATAATAATAATAATAATAATAATAATAATAATAATAATAATTATTATTATTATTATTATTATTATTATTATTATTTATTGGATTTGCATGCCGCCCCGCTTCGCAGACTCAGGGCGGCTAACAACAATAATAAACACAACATGTACAATCCAATAATAAAAAACAACTAAAAACCCCTATTAGAAAACCAAACATACACACAAACATACCATGCATAACTTGTAATGGCCTAGGGGGAAGAGCTATCTCAACTCCCCCATGCCTGGCGGTATAAATTAGTCTTGAGTAGTTTACGAAAGACAGGGAGGGTGGGGGCAGTTCTAATCTCCGGAGGGAGTTGGTTCCAGAGGGCCGGGGCCGCCACAGAGAAGGCTCTTCCCCTGGGGCCCGCCAAACGACATTGTTTAGTCTATGGGACCCGGAGAAGGCCAACTCTGTGGGACCTTATCGGTCGCTGGGATTCGTGCAGCAGCAGGCGGTTCCGGAGGTAATCTGGTCCATTGCCATGTAGGGCTTTAAAGGTCATAACCAACACTTTGAATTGTGACCGGAAACTGATCGGCAGTCAATGCAAGCCACAGAGTGTTGAAGAAATGTTGGCGAATCTTGGAAGCCCCACGATGGCTCTCGCGGCTGCGTTCTGCACGATCTGAAGTTTCCGAACACTTTTCAAAGGTAGCCCCATGTAGAGAGCGTTGCAGTAATCGAAACTCGAGGTGATGAGGGCATGAGTGACTGTGAGCAGTGACTCCCTTTCCAAATAGGGCCGCAACTGGTGCACCAGGCGAACCTGGGCAAACGCCCCCCTCGCCACAATCGAAAGATGATGTTCCAATGTCAGCTGTGGATCGAGGAGGACGCCCAAGTTGCGCACCCTCTCTGAGGGGGTCAGTAGTTCCCCCTCCAGGGTAATGGACAGACAGATGGAATTGTCCTTGGGAGGCAAGACCCACAGCCACTCCGTCTTGTCTGGGTTGAGTTTGAGTTTGTTGACACCCATCCAGGCCCCAACAGCCTCCAGGCACCGGCACATCACTACCACTGCTTCGTTGACTGGACAGAATGGAATGGAATGGAATAGAAGAGAACAGAACAGAACAGAACAGAATTAATTATTGGCCATGTGTGATTGATCGATCTCTGTCAGCTCCAGCTCTGGCTCATCCTCCTACATAGATTCAAGCTCCGAGGGAGACATGACACCTGATTGATTGATTGATTGATTGATTGATTGATCTATTTATTAGATTTGCATGCCGCCCCTCACCGAAGACTCAGAGCGGCTCACAGCAGGAAAACAAAATACAAATCCAATGATTAAAAAAGCAGAACAGTTAAAAAGCCCTTGATTATTAAAAAAACATTCATGCAACCCAAACAAACCATACATAAAGAGCCGGGGTGGCGCAGCAGGTGGAGTGCTGTACTGCAGGCCACTGAAGCTGACTGTAGATCTGCAGGTCAGCAGTTCAAATCTCATCACTGGCTCAAGGTTGACTCAGCCTTCCATCCTTCCAAGGTGGGTCAAATGAGGACCCGGATTGTGGGGGCAATAGTCTGGCTCTGTTCAAAAGTGCTATTGTTAACATGTTGTAAGCCCCCCTGAGTCTTGAGGACGGCATAAAAATCGAAAAAATAAAATAAAATAAATAGATAAATAAAATGGAGCGACCAAGAGGAATCAATTTCCCCATGCCTGGCGGCAAAGGTGGGTTTTTAGGAGTTTGTGAAAGGCAAGGAGGGTGGGGGCGGTCCTGATCTCCAAGGGGAGTCGATTCCAGAGGGTCGGGGCAGCCACAGAGAAGGCTCTTCCCTTGGGTCCTGCCAGACGACATTGTTTTGTCGACAGGACCTGGAGAAGGCCAACTCTGTGGGACCTAATCGGTCGCTGGGATTCGTGCAGCAGAAGGCGGTCCTGGAGATATTCTGGTCCGATGCCATGAAGGGCTTTATAAGTCATAACCAACACTTTGAATTGTGACCGGAAATTGATGGTTTCTAACAAGCAAAGCCAATGGAAGGAGACAGATTTGCTTAATGACCGTATGACTTAACTTGACTGCAGAGATTAGCCATTGCAGAAAAGGTCATTCAATCCGGCCCAACTCAGTGAACAACCTCTTTGCTTAACAGTGGAAATTGTGATTCCAATGGTGGTCGTACGTCAAAGACTTCCTGTAGCTATTTTTCCCACTTAGGAACGTTGTGCTTTCAAAAATCTCTGGCTAAGGAGCAGCTGGGACTTAACGGCGGTTGAATTAAGAGAGGTTTTATAAACAGCTGTGCTTCCTTATCTGCCTGCCAGCTCGGGATGAGATTCAGGGCGTCTTGGCTAAGGGTGGCCATCGAATTTCTTTACGGAAGAAAATAAATTACCTCCAGAGGCAGGTGAGAAGCCAGAGAGACCAGACAGAAAGCCCTCTCTAGGTGGAAATCTGGAGGAAGCCCAGGTGTCGCGTTTGTCATTAAAAAAAGAATTGAAATGTTGGAATTGAAAAGGCTCCGATCAGGAAGGTATGCGGAGATGCAAAAGGAGAAGATAAGGAAGTATTGGCCTGAAAACGCAACAGGAGGGGGATTGTCTTTTATTGATCAGCCAGCCAGAAAGACTCAAAATCGGAGGGGTTCAGCATGAAGGGTGAGCTCAGTCTAGGTCTGATTAGGGACTCATCTCTTGTCAACTTGAGGTAGTCCTCAATCATAACTAGAGCCAAGATACCTGACAGATAGATAGATAGATAGATAGATAGATAGATAGATAGATAGATAATTAGATAACTGGATGGATAGAAAGAAGAAAGAAAGAAAGAAAGAAAGAAAGACAGAAAGAAAGAAAAAAGGAAGGAAGGAAGGAAGGGGATGGATGGAGGGATGGATAGATAAATAGATGGATAATTAGATAATTAGATGATTAGATAGATAGATAGATAGATAGATAATTAGATGGATAGAAAGAAAGAAGAAAGAAGGAAGAAAGAAGGAAGGAAGGAAGGGGATGGATGGAGGGATGGAGGGATGCATAGATAAATAGATGGATAATTAGATAGATAATTAGATAGATAGATAGATAATTAGATGGATAGAAAGAAAAAAGAAAGAAGAAAGAAAGAAAGAAAGAAAGAAAAAAGGAAGGAAGGAAGGGGAGGGATGGAGGGATGCATAGATAAATAGATGGATAATTAGATAGATGATTAGATAGATAGATAGATAGATAGATAGATAGATAGATAGATAGATAGAAAATTAGATAGATGATTAGATAGACAGACAGACAGACAGACATAGTTATTACCCTGGGATAGAAGCTGTTCTTCCTTGTTTTTATTATCCTGCACTGTCTGCCAGATGGCAATAGTTAAAAAAATGTCCACAGTCAGGCAGCCAGCATGACATCATGGAGCGCTGTTACCTTCCCACCAAAATGGTACCTATTTATCTACTCGCATTTGCATGCTTTCAAACTGCTAGGTTGGTAGGAGACAAGGCGAGGGTGGGAGCTCAACCCCTTGTGTGGAACTTGGGTCACGAACCTGGGCTGCCGACTTTCCAGCTGACATGTAGCATACTACCCACATAGTATGGCTGTAGTCTTATTATTTATCCTTCTTCTTGTCTTCCCTGCTACCCTTCCTTACTGGTATTATGATGGTGGTAGTGATTATTATTCTGTTACCTTTCAAGTACACTGAGAGATGGACTGATTAGAACAAGAAATCTCCATCCGGATTCATTTCTGTTTCCATCTCCCATTCTTGAGAGCCCTTCTCTTTTTAATTTTTTTGTTTTGTTTTAAAAAGGCTTTATTTAAACAATTAAAACAACAGTCCATAAACATACTTACAATCATACCTAGGTATAGATTAAATAGTAGAAACATAGAAACATAGAAGACTGATGGCAGAAAAAGACCTCATGGTCCATCTAGTCTGCCCTTATACTATTTCCTGTATTTTATCTTAGGATGGATCTATGTTTATCCCAGGCATGTTTAAATTCAGTTACTGTGGATTTGCCAACCACGTCTGCTGGAATGGATGGATGGATGGATCTTTACTAGTGTTGGGCGGACCCAACAAAGTTCGGGTTTGGCACCCGAATTTTTTAAAAAATTCGGGTTCGTACCCGAACCTGAACTTTTGCCGAACTTTTGAGTTCAGCACTCGGGAAAGCGCCAGAAAGTGTTGCCACCCAGCTGTCACCTTCCGGAACAGCCAGGGTGCTTCCCGGCGCTCTCCTGAACCCGAACTTTTGCCAAACTTCTGGGTTCTGAAGGTGACAGCTGGGCAGCGTCACTTCCCAGAACAGCCGGGGAGCTGTCGGCCGGTCGGGAGGTGTAAAAGGAGGTGGGGAATCCCACGAGGAGATTCCAGGGGCGGAGCTTTGACATCACTGAGACATCCTTCCTGGAGTCCCCATTTCAGCCGGTCAGGAAGGACGTCTCAGTGACGTCAAAGCTCCCCCCCTGGAATCTCCTCGTGGGATTCCCCACCTCCTTTTTCACCTCCAGATTGGCTGACAGCTTCCCGGTTGTTTCGGAAGGTGACAGCTGAGTGGCGGTGCTTCCTGGCGCTCTCCCGAACCCAAACTTTGCTGAACTTTTGCAAAAATTCAGGTTCAGGTTCGGTATGCCGAACCGCGCAAAGTTCGGTACGAACCAGAACTTTGCAGGTTCGGTTCGTCCAACACTAATCTTTACGAATGTTTTGAACTTTCTTAAGGCACCCTGGAGCTATCAAGCTCTTCCTAGGAGGGGAGAGGACAACTAATGATCCTCTGGGCCAGCGGTCCCCAAACTACGTCCCGCATGCGGCCTGCTGAGGCCATTTACCCAGCCCACAGGTGAGTGACACAACACAGTGTTCCATCTAATTTTCTATGAATAAAATGTGGTATTTTGTTAGTAACTAATATCAATCATTTAAAAAGTTGCAAAAGTTTTTTTTTTCTAATTTTGTCATCCAATTACATTCATTTTCTTTTAATTAAATTCCCTCCTTAATGTTCCTTCAAAAAGTACACCAATTATAATTCTCACTTATTAACCATTATGCCAAAGTGCTTCCTTCTTCCTTTATACATTTTTCTATAAGCCAAGAAAACCTACAATCAGATGTTAGCAAAAGAAAACTAAAAACAAAACATAAACATATATGAATTTCAGACTTCTTCCCTCCCTCTAAAATAGTACATTCCCATTTTGTTTTTTACTTTTATAGTCCGGCCCTCCAACAGTCTGAAGGACAGTGAACTGGCCCCCTGTATAAAAAGTTTGGGGACCCCTGCTCTGGGCAGTGACATTAACCCTCTGGAGTGCTGTCTTATCTGCCACTGTGCAATAGATAAACCATTATACTACAGTTGCTCAACCTAGTGCTCCAGGGTCATATGCAGTTGGTGGTCTTCAAAGCTCCACCCCATAATTACCAAATGATACCTATTTAATGGGATAGATGAGGATTGATTAAATACACAAGTGTAAATCTGTCATATTTATCCTGGAGCTAATATGATGGATGGCCAACTCTGTGTTATAATCATTATTATAATTAGTTCAGGAAAGACCAGCTACCTCTTTAGGTTAATAGACATCCAGAATTCTATTTCAGCGATGGCTGCATTCGATTTGCAGACAAAATTCCTGGCTGGAGCTATACATCAATCATGTTTTTCGTTTGCCAACAGACAAAATGTGTTAAGACCTTTATTATGCTTTCCAGGGAAGAAGAAGAAGAGTAGGAGGAAGAAGAGGAAGAGGGGAAAGAAGAGGAGGAGGAGGAAGAAGGAGGAGACGGAGAAGAAGAAGAGGAAGAGGAGGAGGAGGAGGAGGAGGAAGAGGAAGAAGAAGAAGAAGAAGAAGAAGAAGAAGAAGTAGTAGTAGTAGTAGTAGTAGTAGTAGTAGTAGTAGTAGTAACGGTTAAGGAATGGCAGAGTAACAGGATGAGTGCTATGTAGCTCTTCTCTACTTTAAGAGAAATGCTGTTATTAAGAAAGTATGTAACCCTGGTTATCTTTTGGCATCACAGTACTATGCTAGGGTAGTGATGGTGAACCTTTTTTCCCTCGGGTGCCGAAAGAATATGCACATGCACTATTGTACATGCTTGAGTGCCCACACCCATAATTCAATGCCTGGGGAGGTCGAAAATTGCCTCCCCTGCCCCCTGGAGGCCCTCTGTAGGCTAGAAACAGCCCGTTTCCCAACTTCTGGTGGGCCCAGTAGATCTGTTTTTCACCCTGCCCCACCCCCTGGAGGACCTCTGGAGACAGGAAAGAGCCTGTTTCCCAACTTCTGGTGAGCCCAGTAGGCTCGTGTTTTCCCTTCCTTAGGCTCCAAAGACTTCTGTGGAGCCAGGAGAGGGTAAAAATGCATTCCTCCACCCCACCTCCCGCAGGCTCCCTGGAAGCCAAAAACACCCTCCCAGAGACTCTGTGTGAGCCAAAAATAAGCTGGCCGGCACACACATGCACATTGGAGCTGAGCTAGGGCAACGGCTCGCGTGCCAGCAGATATGGCTCTATGTGCCACCTGTAGCAGCCCTCACTGTGCTAGGGGGAGGAGGAGAGGAAAGAGGAGGAAGAGGAAGAGGAGGAGAGAAAAAAGAAGAGGAGGAAAAGGAGGAGAAGAAGGAGAAGAGGAGGAGGTAGAAGAAAAGAAAAAAAAGAAAGAAGACTGAACATTGTTGAATGACATATTTATTTATTTTTATTGATTGATTGATTTTGACCATTACACAATGAGGGTTTTAGTGGGTATATACATAGTAAAATACATAATGAAGGTTATAGAGGATTTACTCATAGTAAAATATATCTAAGAAAGAATGGAAGAGAAGATATAGGAATAAAATATATCAATGAAAGAATAGAAGAAGAGATATAGGCATAGAAGAAAGCTTAGAACTACGGAGCCTAAAACACGATCTAAGTATTGCCCACAAGATCATATGCTGCAACGTCCTACCGGTCAATGACTACTTCAGCTTCAACCGCAACAACACAAGAGCACGCAACAGATTCAAACTTAATATTAACCGCTCCAAACTTGACTGTAAAAAATATGACTTTAACAATCGAGTTGTCGAAGCATGGAACTCATTACCAGACTCAATAGTGTCAACCCCTAACCCCCAACATTTCTCCCTTAGACTATCCACGATTGACCTCTCCAGGTTCCTAAGAGGTCAGTAAGGGGCGTACATAAGTGCACCAGTGTGCCTTCTGACCCCTGTCCAATTGTCTTTCCTTTATCTCATATATCATATATATTTTCTTCCTTTCATATATCTTCTCCTCTATTTTTACATATTATCTTTATATATATTACTTCATGTCTATTCTCTTCCATATGTATTGTGTATTGGACAAATGAATAAATAAATAAAAGTATAGGGGATATAGGAGAACAACATATGACAGCAACTATTCAAAACAGGAGCGTTTATGTATTTGGTCTCCCACAAGATCTTTCGCAAGAACATTTCAACCTTGCAAGAATTGGCAGTCTTGTAAGACACTTCAATCAGTTGCTCAATTCATTTTTAGTTTTAAAAATAGGGCTGCTGCTTAAAAGCACCGCTGACCTATGCTATGGGCTTGTGAGATTCCCGTTTTGCAAAAACAGCCCATGAATGGTTGTTTATTCAACCCAACGCTCTTTGTTTGTACGTGTTTGATTGGTGGTGGGGGGGTGGGTGGAGGGAGGAAAGAGAGGGAGAGGAAAAAAAAATCAATAGCTGTTTTCGCCGTAGATTATCTGAGCTGAACTATTTCAGCTGAATAGATAAAAAGGCCGCAATTTGATATTTTCTGATCCGACTGGCAGATTTCAGCTGTAGTTTTTAACTTCCTCCCCATAAACCTGAAATCAGCTCTGGCGCATTATAGCTTCCGTTTGAACTGAATTGATCTGCCGCCCTTTCAGCAATTGAGCAGCCACTCTGTGAAGCATCCGCGCTTTGTCATTCATCACACAAAATTCGGTGAAGTGGCATCAAAGCAGCAAAACATATCCTTCCCATCCCATTCAAAGCCCGAGGGAAAACGAGGCATCATTCAGCAGTTTCTACAACAATGATTGCAACTTTCGTGTGGCTAGTTCTCAACTTACCACCAGTTGTTTGCAATGCAAGATCATATGCTGCAACGTTCTACCTGTCAATGACTACTTCAGCTTCAACCGCAACAACACAAGAGCACGCAACAGATTCAAACTTAATATTAACCGCTCCAAACTTGACTGTAAAAAATATGACTTCAGCAACCGAGTTGTCGAAGCGTGGAACTCATTACCTGACTCAGTAGTGTCAACCCCTAACCCCCAACATTTTTTCCCTTAGACTATCCACGATTGACCTCTCCAGGTTCCTTAGAGCAGTGTTTTTCAACCAGTGTGCCGTGGCACACTAGTGTGCCGCGAGACATGGTCAGGTGTGCCGCAAAGCTCAGCAAGAGAGAGAAAAAAGAGAGAGAGAAAGAAAGCAAGAGAGAGAAAGAGAGAGAAAGAAAGCAAGAGAGAAAGAGAGAGAAAGAGAAAGAAAGCAAGAGAGACAGAGAGAGAGAGAAAGAAAGCAAGAGAGAGAGAGAGAAAGAGGGGTAGGGAAGGAGGGAGAGATAGAAAGAGGGCAAAAAAGAGAGGAAGGAAGGAAGAGAGAAAGAAAGAGGGATGGAGAGAGAGAGGAAGGAAGAGAGAGAAAGAAAGAGGGAGAGAAATAAGGTGAAAGGGAGGAAGAGAGAGAGGGAGAGAATTTTTTTGTCCAAACTTTTTTTAGCCCCAGCTCAAAAAAGGTTGAAAATCACTGCCTTAGAGGTCAGTAAGGGGCGTGCATAAGTGCACCAGTGTGCCTTCCGTCCCCTGTCCAATTGTCTCTCCTTATCTCATTTATCTTTTCTTCCTTTCTAATATGTTCACCTATTCATTTATATCTTTTCTTCTATTCTTTTCTTTAGTTATATTATTACATATCTATTCTCTTCAATGTGTATTATGTATTGGACAAAATAAATAAATAAAATAAAATAAATAAAATGCACAGGTTCAGGGGTGAGTTTCCACTCACCTTTCCTACCAGATCGCCTCGTGACAGAAGTGCATGCATTGCATTTCATGGGAATGACCAAGTGTTGTATTGCCTCTGTACAAATCGATGGTGAGACCACACTTGGAGTACTGTGTACAGTTCTGATCACTGCACCTCAAGAAGGATATACACTCTCTACATGGGGCTACCTTTGAAGAGTGTTCGGAAACTCCAGATCGTGCAGAATGCAGCTGCGAGAGCAATCATGGGCTTCCCTAGGTATGCCCATGTTACAACAACACTCCGCAGTCTGCATTGGTTTCGATCAGTTTCCGGTCACAATTCAAAGTGTTGGTTATGACCTATAAAGCCCTTCATGGCACCGGACCAGAATATCTGCGAGACCGCCTTCTGCCACACAAATCCCAGTGGCCGGTGAGGTCCCACAGAGTTGGCGTTCTCTGGGTCCCATCGACTAAACAATGTCGGCTGGTGGGACCCAGGGAAAGAACCTTCTCTGTGGCAGCCCCAACCCTCTGGAACCAGCTCCCTCCAGAGATTACGATTGCCCCCACCCTCCTTGCCTTTTGTAAACTCTTTAAAACCCACCTGTGCTGTCAGGCATGGAGGAACTGAGATATCTCCCCTTGCCTATGTAGTTTTATGTATGGTATGTTGTACATATGATTTTTAAACAATGGGTTTTTTAGACTTTTAATGTTAGATTTATTTTTGTAGACTTTTAATATTAGATTTGTCGTTGTATACTGTTTTTATCACTGTTGTGAGCCGCCCCGAGTCTGCGGAGAGGGGCGGCATACAAATCCAATCAATCAATCAATCAATCAATCAATCGATGGATGGAACTGGAAAAGGTGCAAAAAAGGGCAACAAGAATGATCAAGGAAATGGAGCCCCTCCCTTATGATACCAGGTTGCAATGCCTTGGTCTCTTCAGCCTTGAAAGACGGCATTTAAAGAAGTGACTTGATCGAAGTGTATAAAATCATACATGGGATAGAAAAGGTGGATAGAGAAAAATTATTTTCTCTATCACACAATACTAGGACGAGGGGTCCTCCCTAAAGCTCTTAGGTAAGAAAGCAAAGACAAGGGGACACTCTCGGACAAATAAAGGGAAATATTTCTTCACCCAGAGGGTCATTGGTTTATGGAATTCCCTTCCAGAAGTGGTCGTGATAGCTATTGTATCTCCTTCTATTGTATCTCCTCCTCCTCCTCCCTCTCCTCCTCTTCTTGTTCTTGTTCTTCTCCTTCTTCTTCTTCTTGTTCTTCTTCTTGTTGTTCTTCTTCTTGTTGTTGTTGTTCTTGTTGTTCTTCTTCTTCTTGTTGTTGTTCTTGTTGTTGTTCTTGTTGTTCTTGTTGTTCTTGTTCTTCTTCTTCTTCTTGTTCTTGTTCTTCTTTTGTTCTTGTTCTTCTTGTTCTTCTTGTTCTTCTTGTTCTTCTTGTTCTTCTTGTTCTTCTTGTTCTTCTTGTTCTTCTTGTTCTTCTTGTTCTTCTTGTTCTTCTTGTTCTTCTTGTTCTTCTTGTTCTTCTTGTTCTTCTTGTTCTTCTTGTTCTTGTTCTTGTTCTTCTTGTTCTTCTTGTTCTTCTTGTTCTTGTTCTTGTTCTTGTTCTTCTTCTTCTTCTTCTTCTTCTTCTTCTTCTTCTTCTTCTTCTTCTTCTTCTTCTTCTTCTTCTTCTTCTTCTTCTTCTCTTCCTCCTTCTCCCCCACCCACTCCTCCTTCTCTATCCTCCTCCTCCTCCCTCCTCCTTTCCCCCAGAAAATGGAACATTAAGGTTCCATTTTCCCGTTTTAACTCTATTTCTGCTTTCCAGGATTCTTACCAGGAAGTATTTGAGGGGGATCAAACCTTAAGGCCAGGAGGTATTCCTGGTCCAGAGCAAACTGATTAAATAAATCACAGCTGAGAACCTCAAGCTTTATTTATTTAAATTTCCGTTCGTGGGCTCTTTGAGAGCAGTGTCTTTAATTAGCAATCATTTTTAATTTGCCTGAGTTTGATTTAATTGAATGTGAGAGCATGCCTGACTCTGCATTTAGGTCAAATGGATGAGTAGCATTAAATTCAATTCACTGTTGCTGAATTCACTTTTTCTCCTTGATATTAAAAAGAGTCAAATCTGCCGTGCTTGCTCTTAAATTGATACAATATTTAAAACTACATTAACAAGACAATATTTCAATTTTGCCATGATGTTGTTAGGAGAGTCTTGAGCATGCTGAAAGTAACCCACCAATGAGCCACAGTTAACCACTACACCTAATTGAAGTCTTCAATGAAAAACACTGCAGTAGGCTTTCTTGTACAATATATATTTTACTTTCATCTTATCAAACTGCTTCTCTAAATAAACTATCACTTTTACATTTAACCCCTATAATAAACTATCCGCAATACTATTATATAACTCTTATTACATCCACCACTGCAACCACTAACTACAAACCACTCTGTAACAAACCACTCTATACAAACCACTCACTATAACAAACCGCACCCATGCAACGGTGTTACTCCTATTATATAGGTTACAGCCAATCAAGTTGCAGCACAGACAGCAAACCCATGATTACAATGCTGATTATGGCTTACATTAGCCTTTCCGATGGTTACACACCATTTACTTGCATTGTAATATTACCTCCATGTTGTGGTTCAGCCTGGGACCCCTCCGGGAATGGCTGATTTGCTGTCGGTGTCCGGCTCAGAGGATGAGGACCAGGAGGGGCAGACTGATGAAGAAGCTGAATCCCAGGCTGAAGATGAAGGACAGCCAGAGTTCCACCAGGGGGAGCTCTCCCCAGCAAGCAGCCTGGATTCCCTGGGGGAAGATGCTAGTGACTTCATAGATATGCGACAGAGGAGAGCTAACGAGAGAAGAACGCAATTGGCCAGATATTTCCAGCATTAGGGGTCGCAGCTGGGTTTGGGTGTGGTGCTTGGGAAAGGATAAAAGGCGGCCCCACCCTTCCTGGCTTGTGGAGTTTTATCTTGGAGATTCGTGAGACCTGTTTGTGAACTTTGGTGGCTACAATCCTGGTTTGTGCCTTGGACTCTTGAAACCTTGGGGGGGTGTGCCAGCAAGAAGCTTTTGGAATTGACTGGACATCAGGACCCTGTTGTAAAGTATTGAAACCTGTCTGCTGTGAAGACAGGTTTTCTTTTGTGCTTATTTTTTCCTGCTATAAATTATTTTTGGATTTTACCAGAGTGTCTGGCTGTTTTTCAGTGGGTGTGGAGGTCTGGGAAAACCCAGACAGAACACTCCAGAAATAAACTTATTTCTGACAGATGTTTTACTCAAAATAGGTCCCAAATAACAATAGAAACATAGAAGACTGATGGCAGAAAAAGACCTCATGGTCCATCTAGTCTGCCCTTATACTATTTCCTGTATTTTATCTTACAATGGATATATGTTTATCCCAGGCAGGTTTAAATTCAGTTACTGTGGATTTACCAACCACGTCTGCTGGAAGTTTGTTCCAAGCATCTACTACTCTTTCAGTGAAATAATATTTTATCACGTCGCTTTTGATCTTTCCCCCAACTAACTTCAGATTGTGTCCCCTTGTTCTTGTGTTCACTTTCCTATTAAAAACACTTCCCTCCTGAACCTTATTTAACCCTTTAACATATTTCAATGTTTCGATCCTGTCCCCCCTTTTCCTTCTGTCCTCCAGACTATACAGATTGAGTTCATGAAGTCTTTCCTGATACGTTTTATGCTTGAGACCTTCCAACAATAGCATTGACATTTAGACTTATATACTTCATAGTGCTTTTACAGCCTCTCTAAGCGGTTTACAGAATCCCCCAACAATCTGGGTCCTCATTTTACCTACCTCAGAAGGATGGAAGGCTGAGTTAACCACGAGCTTGTGCTGAGATTTGAACTGAACTACAGCTAGCAGTTAGCTAAAGTAGCCTGCAGTGCTGCACTCTAACCACTGCACCACCCCGGGCTCTTATGTAAAGTAGAGATACAGAAAATGTTGTGTACCTCTACTTTACATAAAATGCATCAAGTTTTAATTATCTGTGTTGAGGATTCTTCTCTAGGACAATCTTCTGATTAAGATGTTGGAGCTATTGAGACTTCTAGCTCAAAATTATCTAATGGACAAAGTATACCATTGTCCATTATCTAATGGACAAAGAATACCCTACGAAAGCAGACTATCAATCCTAGGTCTAGAAAGCTTAGAACTACGTCGCCTAAAACACGATCTAAGTATTGCCCACAAGATCATATGCTGCAACGTTCTACCTGTCAATGACTACTTCAGCTTCAACTGCAACAACACAAGAGCACGCAACCGATTCAAACTTAATATTAACCGCTCCAAACTTGACTGTAAAAAATATGACTTCAGCAACCGAGTTGTCGAAGCGTGGAACTCATTACCTGACTCAGTAGTGTCAACCCCTAACCCCCAACATTTTTCCCTTAGACTATCCACGATTGACCTCTCCAGGTTCCTTAGAGGTCAGTAAGGGGCGTTCATAAGTGCACCAGTGTCCCCTGTCCAATTGTCTCTCCTTATCTCATTTATCTTTTCTTCCTTTCAAATATGTTCACCTACACTTTTATATCTTTTCTCCTATTCTTTTCTTTATTTATATTATTACATATCTATTCTCTTCAATGTGTATTATGTATTGGACAAAATAAATAAATAAATAAATAAAATTAAAATAAAATAAAAGTCCCTTCTCATTGATCTTGAAGAATGATGCAGAGAGGGGAAAGTCCAAATCTTGTATGTTTATGGAGATTCTCAGTCCTCCAGGTCATGGTTATGCTAAAGGTGCTTTTTTAAATAGACAACTGGACTTTCTTGCTTTTCACTTCTGCTGAAGAACCTTCTTGGATGATGTTGTGGTTCAGCCTGAGGCTGCTCAGGGACCGGCTGTGTCTCTGCTGGCTCCATGCCCGGAGGAGGAGGACAGCGAAGAGGAGGGGGCTGAGCAGTCGGACGGGGGAGAGGAAAGTCAGGAATGGGACGAAGGAGAACAGCATGAGAGCCCCGGGGGGGGCCCTCTCCCCAGCCAGTAGCTTGGAGTCATTAGGTGATGAAGCACAAGCCGTCATTGACATGCGACACAGACGTTCAGATCAAAGAAAGGAGCAATTAAAGAAGTATTATCAGCACTGAATTAGGAACAGCTGGGCTTGGGTGTGGTCCTCCTTAGCAGGGTTTAAAAGGCAGGCAAGCCCTTGAAGCCATGTGGAGTGTTATCAAGTGGAGTTACGGTGTCCTGCTTTGTTCTCGACGTCTCTGTTCCTGGCTTGTGGCCCAGCAGTTTGGAAGACCCGTGGGAGGTGTAGGTCTGCTATCTACAGCCTCGTCTTGGCAGCAAGAATCCTGTATTGCTGCATGATCAGTGGGGGAACATCACTAGATAAACTCATTTTATTTTATTTTGTAAGGCTACCTTCTCCGAATCTTGCAAGTCTGAAAGAACAATTCCCTCCCATCTCCTTTACAGCCTGAGAAACTAGGGAGGATCTCTTCTGGGTCTCTTATCCTGCCCATTTTTTTTATAGCTGTGTACCATGCTAAATCTTATCTGTCTATTGCCTTGGTAGTGTCTCCAAGGTTTGTCCCCCAAACCATCACAATAATGAATGACAGGGGCGAGTACAAGTGCACTAGAGTGCCTTCCGTCCCCTGTCCTATTGCTCTCCTATATCTCCTCTACCTTTCTTCCATTCCTATATCTCTTCTTCTATTCTTTCATTGATATGTTCTATTACTATATCTTCTTTTTGCCTTAAACAAGATCTAAATATTGCCCACAATATCATATGCTGCAACGTCCTGCCTGTCGGTGACTACTTCAGCTTCAACCACAACACAAGAGCACACAACAGATTTAAACTTAATATTAACCGCTCCAAACTTGACTGTAAAAAATATGACTTCAGTAACCGAGTTGTCGAAGCGTGGAACTCATTACCGGACTCCATAGTGTCATCCCCAAACCCCCAACATTTTACCCTTTAGATTATCTACGGTTGACCTATCCAGATTCCTAAGAGGTCAGTAAGGGGCGAGTACAAGTGCACTAGAGTGCCTTCCGTCCCCTGTCCTATTGCTCTCCCATATCTCCTCTACCTTTCTTCTATTCCTATATCTCTTCTTCTATTCTTTCATTAATATGTTCTATTACTATACCTTCTTTTCTATTTTTTCATAGATATATTTTACTATGACTATCTCCTCTATAACCTTCATCATGTATTTTACTATGTGTATATAGATATATACCCACTAAAACCCTCATTGTGTATTGGACAAAATAAATAAATAAATAAAAATGAATAAATACTGCAGGACATCTTCACTTTCTAACAACAGTTCTTGAAAGTGTGATCCATCAACAATCCAATTGTGCCTCCAAATCCTATATTAGTGATAGCCTAGAGATGGGTAGAAGTCGTCTAAACTCAAGAATACAATGTGTCACTACTCAGCTCATAATCTCCTCTTTATTATTATTTTACATACAACGGGGAACATCGTCTTATTTTCAGAATAAAGAAAATATCAAATTCAGCCATTGTTCCATTGTGCTTTTACAAGTAGAACAGAAGAGGTGCCCCATTCCTGCCCTTCTAGCAATTGTGTGTTCACAAAAGTCTTTTTTTTAAAACGTAAAATGTCAAAATTCTGCTTTTTCAGGGTGGACCCCCAGGTCACAAAGCTGTTAAGAGATGGCAGTCTCTTGAACTCTGCTTCCCCAACTTACTTACTTACTTACTTACTTACTTACTTACTTACTTACTTACTTATTGGATTTGTATGCCGCCTCTCTCCGTGGACTCGGGGCGGCTAACAACAGTGATAAAAACAATATGTAGCAATCCAATAATAAAACAACTAAAAACCCTTATTATAAAAACCAGACATACATACTGACATACCATGCATAAACTGTAGACGCCCAGGGGGAAAGAATATCTCAGTTCCCCCATGCCTGACGGCAGAGGTGGGTTTTAAGGAGCTTACGAAAGGCGAGGAGGGTGGGGGCAATTCTGATCTCTGGAGGGAGTTGGTTCCAGAGGGCCGGGGCCACCACAGAGAAGGCTCTTCCCCTGGGTCCCGCCAAATGACATTGTTTAGTTGACAGGACCCGGAGAAGGCCCACTCTGTGGGACCTAACTGGTCGCTGGGATTCGTGCGGCAGAAGGCAGTCCCGGAGATAATCTGGTCCGGTGCCATGAAGCGCTTTATAGGTCATAACCAACACTTTGAATTGTGACCGGAAACTGATCGGCAACCAATGCAGACTGTGGAGTGTTGGTGTGACATGGGCATTTTTGGGAAAGCCCATGATTGCTCTCGCAGCTGCATTCTGCATGATCCGAACACTTTTCAAAGGTCGCTCCATGTAGAGAGCGTTACAGTAGTCGAGCCTCGAGGTGATGAGGGCGTGAGTGACTGTGAGCAGTGACTCCCGGTCCAGATAGGGCCGCAACTGGTGCACCAGGCGAACCTGGGGAAAAGGCCCCTTTGCCACAGCTGAAAGATGTTTCTCTAATGTAAGCTGTGGATCGAGGAGGACGCCCAAGTTGCGGACCCTCTCTGAGGGGGTTAGTAATTCCCCCCCCCAGGGTTATGGACGGACAGATGGAATTGTCCTTGGGAGACAAAACCCACAACCACTCTGTCTTATCAGGGTTGAGTTTGAGTCTGTTGACACCCATCCAGACCCCAACAGCCTGCAGGCACCGGCACATCACTTCCACTGCTTCACTGCCTGGACTTGGGGTCCCCTGGATGTAAAACTTTGTCCCCTGGATGTAAAATTAATGGTAATTCAGTTAACCAACAAAACCCTGTGTATTTAGCAGTGCAATAAACGTGCCAGAAAATGAATTATATATCAACCTACAACTCTTAGTCAGAGAGTTTAAGCTACTATGCTAATCTTTCCACAGTATATACTCTCCAGAGGAGTGGTGCTAAACACCGAAGTGCATGCAATTCAATGTATGTTTAACTTGGGAGTAAGATTTGGTTAAGCAAGAGATACTCTCAGAAAAATAGGCGTGAAATGGAAGTCAAATCTCGGTGCTAATGCTATTCTTTCTGCCTCAAAGGCCTTTGAAATTGGTTCAGACAACACATGGACGATCGGTTTTCAGGCTTAACTTGATGTGGGATAACAGTTGTTTCTTAACTGTGTCAGAAGCACCTTCAAATTATATAACCTTCAATGCTGAACAAAGAAAATAGTCATAAAACTACAGTATATCATGTGTGAAAGGTATGTAAAATAAATAGGATTAAAACTACAGTTTTAATCAGAATAGAGCTGGAAGGGACCTTGGAGGATGTCTAGTCCAACCCCCTGATCAAGCAGGAGACCTTATACCTTTTCAGAGAAGAGGCTGTCTGGTCTTTTCTTAAAAATCTCCAGTGATGAAGCACCTACAACTTCTGAAGGCAACTTTTGTTCCACTGGTTAATTGTTCTCCCTATTAGGAAGTTTCTCCTTAATTCCAGTTTGCTACTCTCTTTGATTAATTTCCATTCGTTGCTTCTTGTCAGGTGGGACGGAAGATTCTGCACAATTTGGGTGGGAGGAAAGATTGTACAAAATTCGGTTGGAAGAGAAGATTCTACAGAATTCAGTTGGAAGGAAGATTGCACAATTTGGTTGGGAGAGAAGTGTTAGGCTGATGCCATTTTACTCGGGGCCCTTGGCTTGCCACACTATGCTTTTTAAAAATATATTCTTGACATGGGAATTTTGGAGGGTTCATTGCATTAGGGATGTCTGCATGGAACTACCCTGTTTCCCCGAAAATAAGACGTACCCCAAAAGTAAGGCATGTCAGAGGTTTTGCAGAATTTGCTAATATAAGGCACCCTCCGAAAATAAGGCGTAGGTATGGTGGAAAAACATACGGTACCATTCAAAGCTGTTCATAGCGGTACCGTAATAATGTGGCGTCCCCTGCTGGCCCCTTCCATTGCTTTGTACCGTCCAGTAGAGCAGACAGTCTGCTGCTCTCTCACCGCCATTACAGTCTCCACTACAGTGCGTAGACTGTAGTTCCTCTGGTGGCCGGAAGCTGCAATAGCGGGAGTAGACTGTTGTACCATATAAGTGTCGTCGTTTGTGTGTGGGGGTGCCATACTGACAGGTACCGTACCATAATCAGTGTACCGTACGGTACACTTTCTTTGGTGGTGTCAGCTTTTCTGCCTGTGAATTTGTTTTATTTGAGAAATATAAGGCACCCCCCGAAAATAAGACTTAGCACAACCTTTGGAGCAAAAATTAATATAAGACAGTGTCTTATTTTCGGGGAAACACAGTATAACAAATTCCTTCTAGATTATCAAGGTCATCCTTTGTCTCTGCACTCCTGCATCTGAATGGAAAGAGATGGGAGTTGCTGCCAAGTTGGCAGATGAAGATTTGTCAACGTGATGGATTTGGGGGTACAGGGACAAGGGCTTGAACTTTGAACTGGATGGAGAAACCCCTGGGACTTCAGATTCAAGTTTCCCCCAGATGGGCCACCATGGCTCTGCTAATGAATTGGAACTTTGAGAAATACTTTGCCTTGGACTCTGATTTAATTTTTGATGCTACTTGGAACCCTGACAAGAAGATTCTACAAAATTCGGTTGGTGTTGTGGTTAGCTCTGGCCCAGCTCCTGCCCCAAGGACTGTGGATGTGGGGGAGACATCCACATGCTGCAGGCCTGTTTTGCCCCCGGTGGAATCTTCTGATGAAGGCTCCTCTGACCAAGAAGACATGAGTGACAGGGAGGAGGAGAGTGTGGCAGACAGCTCAGAAGGAGATCAATTATCTAGCTCCTCCTTGGATTCAGAACAAGAGTTAATGATACAGCCACGCATGCGGAGAGCGATGCATAGGCAGCAACAACTGAGAGATTATTATCAAAGAAAATGAGGCCACCTGTGGTTGGGTGGGGCTGTGGTAATTAGTGAGGCTGCTATAAATAGCAGCCTGTGGGTTTGGCCATTGTGGAGGATTGTCTGATCATTGTGTTTCGTGACTGCTTTACTGACTTTGACCTTTTGGTGCTGATTTTTCCCTGCTTTGAAACTAAACCAGGGCAAAGTGTGTTTCACTTTGTGAAAGGAGAAGGACTGTGAATTGCCTCACAGCTGCAAGCTAAGTATCACAGAACTGATAAGGGACTTGTACAACTTACCAGATTGTTTGGAGACGAGTGCTCTTCGCTATACCAAAACAGGGCTTGGTTTAAGTGAATTTTCATTATAAAGAACATTGTTTTGAATTTTCAAATGTGTGTGTGTGTCTGCAATTTGTACCTGTGAATTTTTGGGAGAAGTCTACCAGAGAGCCCGACAGAACAGTTGGAAGAGAAGATTCTACAAAATTCATTTGGAAGGGAAGATTTTGCACAATTCAGTTGGAAGAGAAGATTTTTACAAAATTTGGTTGAAAGAGAAGATTCTGCAAAATTCAGTTGGAACTTTTAGTACCAGGTTGTAAAACTGGGTGGCCCTACGGTCTCATATTAATTGACTTGAGGTCCAATCCTCTTTGGATTCAGTGGGATTCTTGTGTTGACATGTAAAAGTCAACAAAGTTAATCCACAGCTAAAGCTTCTGTTCTTCCTGAGAACCTGTGATGTTCTTTAGTCCTTGTTCTCACATTCCAAGGCATGTCCCACCAAAAACAAAAAAACCCACACACTTTCAAGCACACACAAATAGACGCACATTACTATCAGCTCTGTGCAACATCACATCCTTAGATCCATTAAAACAAGCAGACATTTCACTCTCCCCCACTTTCTCCCCTAAACTCCTGGGAGATGATGATAAAGAGAGCTAATTAGCTCCTGTTCAAACAGTGGTTTTGTACGATTCGATATTGGGCAGAGTTCAGGGTGAACGGCTAAATGGCATGAAAGCAGGCAAAAAAAAATCCCCGGGGCCTGAGCAAATTATATTCAGTAATCTCTCCTCTTCTGTTGACTTAGCCTTGCTCCCTGCCCTATTTAAATACGCTTTCTCACCCCAGCTAATTTCTGCACCCATACCCAAACCTCTATGGCAGTGATGGTGAACCTTTTTTGGATCACGTGCCAAAAGATTGTGTCTGTGTGTGATGGGCTCCTACAGGTACGGTCAGGTATGCGGAACCGGTAGAAACATTTTGAATTTTTTTCTTTTTTCCCCCTTTTGGCTCTGGGTATGTTTTTTCTATCGCAGTAAATGAGATTGAATGTGCATAATTTTGGAAGAGCTGTGCGTGCGTATGTGTGTGTACATACACAATAATAATAATAATAATAATAATAATAATAATAATAATAATAATAATAGTAATAATAATAATAATAACCACCAGTGGCACTTGGCACGCTGGGCGCAGTGCCAAAGAATCTCAGTGGACATTTGAAAACCATCATAATTGACAAAATCTCCATCTGTCAATTGCAAAAGGCCGCTTTACTGGGATCGGCAAACATAATTCACTGCTACATCACGCAGTGCTAGGTGCGAAATCCAGCATAGTGATCTCGTTTCCTCAGTTGTATTGACATAATAATATTTATAATAATTTTTATTTGTTTGTTGATTTGTTTGTTTGTTTGTTTGTTTGTTTATTTATTTATTTATTTATTTATTTATTTATTTATTTATTTATTTATTTATTTATTTATTTATTTATTTATTTATTTATTTATTTATTTATTTATTTATTTATTTATTTATTTATTTATTTATTTATTTATTGTTAGCGTTGGAAGGGACCATGCGGGTCATCAAGTCCAACCCCCTGCCTAAGCAGGAACCCTATAGCATCCTAGCCAAATGGCAGTCCAATTTCCTCTTTAAAATGTCCAGAGTATTGGAGTTCACAACGTCCGCTGGTAGGTAGTTCCACTGGTTGATCGTTCTGACCGTCAGGAAGTTCTTCCTTATTTCCAGGTTGAATCTCTCCTTGGTCAGCTTCCAGCCGTTGTTCCTCGTCCGGCCCTCCGGTGCCATGGAGAATAAAGTGATCCCCTCCTCTCTGTGGCAACCCCTCATATACCTGTAGATTGCTATCACGTCCGCTCTGGCCCTCCTTTTCTCTAGGCTATCCATGCCCAGTTCCCGCAGTCTCTCTTTGTAAGTCTTGGTTTCTAGACCCCTGATCATTTTTGTTGCTCTTTTCTGCACCTTCTCCAGAGTTTCAATGTCTTTTTTGACGTGTGGAGACCAGAACTGAACACAGTACTCCAGGTGTGGTCTGATCAGGGCGTAGTAGAGTGGTATTAAGACTTCCCTGGTCTTGGAGTGTATTCCCCTGTTGATGTAGCTTAGGATTGTATTGGCTTATTTGGCTGCTGCTGCACATTCTTGGCTCATGTTTAGTTGATTATCCACCAAGACTCCGAGATCTCTTTCGCCATCGCTACTGCTGAGAGGGGTTTCTCCCAGGCTGTATGTGTGTCCAGGGTTTTTTTTTACCTAGGTTTCTAGACCCCTGATCATTTTGGTTGCTCTTTTCTGCACCTTCTCCAGAGTTTCAATGTACTTTTTTGAAGTGTGGAGTTTCAATGTACTTTTTTGAAGTATTAGATTTGTATGCCGCCCCTCTCTGAAGATTCAGAGCATCTCACAATAATAATAAACAGTGTACAAATCCAATGCTTAAAAATTAAAAAAACCTTGTCATTAAAATAGACACACACCTTATCTATATAAAGTATATTTTTGTGTACCTGCGTGTGTATGTACACATATGGCATATATACATAGAATTAAATAGCATATTTTGGATGTCTAGTAATAGTAAGGGAAATCGTATCCCTTTGAGGTGAGGAGAGGCCAGGCACCCTAACCATAACCCAAACCCTTGAAGTAAGTGACGTCAAATGGGCCACCTTTAAGCCAGTCACATTACTTTTCCCAAGGCTGAAAATAAGCCGGCTAGTGTGTGCATGCACATTGAAGCTGACATAGGGCAATTCTCACATGCCCTCCAATATGGCTCTATGTGCCAACTGTGGCACGCAAGCCATTGGTTTGCCATCGCTGCTCTATGGTTTCCCAACCCAAAAAGGGGAGGAAAAAAGCACATTTGAGTTTGATGGAGGCATACGGTAACTTCCCCATTCGCTGATGGAGGTACAAAACATCTGGAAATTGAACAGTGACTGGCTACCTAATGTTTATTTGGTCCCAGCCTGGAAAATGTCCAGTTTACTTCTCTCCTGGAAAAAGGGGGAGTTGGCACTAACAGGGCCTTTGATTCTCTTAAGTTGAAGGCACCGGTGGGTTGAAATGTAATTATATTTGAAGTTGAAATGTAATTATAATAAAATGTGGTTAATTACGGAATGGTTAGCCTTTCCAAGGTGGTTTTTGGTGTGTTTTTGGTAGCCCTGCTACTTGGCGGGACCCAGGGGAAGAGCCTTCTCTGTGGCGGCCCCGGCCCTCTGGAACCAACTCCCCCCAGAGATTAGAATTGCCCCCACCCTCCTTGCCTTTCGTAAGCTACTTAAAACCCACCTCTTCCGCCAGGCATGGGGGAATTAAGACTTCTTCTCCCCCTAGGCCGTTACAATTGTATGCATGGTATGTTTGTATGTATGTTTGGTTTTATATATTTAGGGGTTTTAATTCGCTTTTAGTATTGGATTATTATTGTACATTGTTCATGATTGTTGTTAGCTGCCCTGAGTTTTCGGAGAGGGGCGGCATATAAATCCAATAAAACTTGAAACTTGAAACTTGATAAGATGATGTTTTTCTGCCAAGAAAAATTCACAGGGTTGCATCTTCGGTTTTCTTTCCTTGCAGAGGGCTTTTGGCAATATCTGAAACCGCTTTTGTTCTGCTGGGAGGTAGTCTGAGCATTCCAGATGAGTTGTATTTTTAGGACTAAGCTGAGCAAGGAAAAATATCCGAACCCAAACATTTATCTCTCCATCTCTCTTCCTGCTGGTTGCCTCCTTCTCTTTCCTTCCATCTTCCCGACTCTGAGAGCCTTCCCCAGAAAATCAAGTCTTTGCATAATGTGTCTGCTTTTAAGATCATTCTAATCTCATTTAATTGCCCCCATTATCCCAATTATTCATTTTAATTTTCCCATGTAGTCTGGCTCCAAATATAAAGTCCTCTTTTAAAGTCTGGCTCCAAATCTCCATTAATTCTCATAGACTATCTTTGAACTATCTTCACATAGGTTCTTCCTCCCTCCCTCCTTTCTTCACTTCTTCTCTCCCATTTTCCTCCCTCCCTCCCTCCCATCTTCCTTGCTCTCTCCTTCCCTCCCTCCCACAATCCTCCCTTCCTCCCATCCTTCCCTCCTTCCTTCTTTCCCATTTTCCTTCCCTCCCTCATCCCTCCCTCCCTTTAAGAGCCAGGGTGCCACAGTTGTTAGAGTGCAACAACTGCAGGCTACTTCAGCTAACTACTAGCTGTAGTTCAGCAGTTCAAATCTCACCACTGGTTCAAGGTTGACTTCCATCCTTTCAAGGTGGGTAAAATGAGGACCCGGATTGTTGGGGACAAGAGGCTGACTCTATAAAGCGCTATGAAGTGGTATATAAGTCTAAACTCCCTCCCATCTTCCTTGCTCCCTCCTTCCCTCCCTCCCATAATCCTTCCTTCCTCCCTCCCTCTTTCTTCTTTCTTTCTTTCTTTCCTTCTTCCTTCCTTCCTTTCTTTCACCAGCTTTAAAATGCAGCTATCCAATTTCTTCACAGAGATACCCAACTTACAATCTTTCATGGGAATTTCCATCTCTTAGGAGGGTATGCAATACCAATGGAGAAAGTCCGATGGGTGCCATTGTTGCAATCTTTTTTGCATCTGGTCTTTTCAATGCCTTAGAACCAGAGTAACAATCCCCCCCCCCTGTTCAAAGTAGGTTTAACTAGCCCAAACCCAGCATGCTAAATCAGTAAAATGTAATAAACCCCTTGACACCTGTTAAGAATGAGTAAATTCCTGAGAAAGAGAACCTGCTGTTCCATCACTTCTTTCTCAACAGTTCCCCCCCCTTTATTTCAATGGGGGGAAAGGGGGAGGGGGGAGACGTCTGTAGCATGTTGTATTTTCTGCAAACATTTATGGGGAGAGAGATTATTGCGCATTTCTGGACCAATGCCAGATCCAAAGTGACATGTTGGAAATGCAAAAAGCCAAGCAAGCGGTTTCCCTGGTAACAGCACTGAAGTAAAACCTCTGTAGCTACTGCTATCATGCAAGCTCCTGGCTCCTTAGATGTTTTGAGGAGCGACTTGGTGGAAAGAGCTGGTGTTCAACGTCGAGAAGAGCAAAGTCCTTCACCTAGGTAAAAAAACAAACAAACCTAGACATGGATACAGTCTGGGAGGAACCACACTTAGCAGTAGTGGCTGTGAAAGGGATCTCGGAGTCTTGGTGGATAATCAACTAAATACGAGCCAGCAATGTGCAGCAGTGGCTAAAAAGGCCAACACAACCCTAAGCTGCATCAACAGGGGGATGCACTCCAAGACCAGGGAGGTATTAATACCACTCTAAATAATGCCCTGCTCAGATCACATCTGCATTCAGTTCTGGTCACCACACATCAAAAGAGACATAGAAACTCTGGAGAAGGTGCAGAAAAGAGCAACCAAAATGATTAGGGGACTAGAAACCAAGACTTATGAAGAGAGATTGCTGGGACTGGGCATGGATAGCCTAGAGAAAAGAAGGGCCAGGGGTGGACATGATAGCAGTCTACAGGTACTTGAGGGGTTGCCACAGAGAGGAGGGGGTCGCGCTATTTTCCAGGGCACCAGAAGGCCAGATGAGGAAGAATGGTTGGAAGCTGACCAAGGAGAGATTCAACCTGGAAATAAGAATCAACCAGTGGAACGGCCTGCCAGCGGAGGTGGTGAACTCCCCAACTCTGGACACTTTCAAGAGGAGATTGGACTGTCATTTGGCTGGGGTGCTGTAGGATTTCCTGCCTAGACAGGGGGTTGGACTTGATGACCTGCAAGGTCCCTTTTAACTGAAATAGATAGATAGATAGATAGATAGATAGATAGATAGATAGATGGATGGATGGATGGATGGATGGATGGATGGATGGATGGATGGATGGATGGATGGATGGGGGATGAACTCCAAGACCAGGGAGGTATTAATACCACTCTGTAACACCTCACCTGGAGTATTGCATTCAGTTCTGGTTGCCACACTCCAAAAGAGACATAGAAACTCTGGAGAAGGTGCAGAAAAGAGCAACCAAAATGATTAGGGGACTAGAAACCAAGACTTACGAAGAGAGATTGCTGGAACTGGGCATGGATAGCCTAGAGAAAAGAAGGGCCAGGGGGGACATGATAGCAGTCTACAGGTACTTGAGGGGTTGTCACAGAGAGGAGGGGGTCACACTCTTTTCCAGGGCACCAGAAGGAAAGACGAGGAACAATGGATGAAAGCAGGCTACTTGATTGTGTTGTTCTGGGTCTGGTTTCAGTTTGTATGGCTGGGATACGTTTATTAATGAGGGCTGAAACCAGACCCAGAACAACACACTCAAGTAGCCTGCAAGCTTCAACTACTCAGGATATCACCCCTAATCCACAAACATCAACTAATCAGCATACATCAATTACATCAACGACCCCAGGTGTTACCCCACTGACTCACCAGGAAGTTTTAACACAACTTGCAGCTGCTGAGCCAGCACGCCACACCCACCCAGCAGTATTTATAGAGGGAAGGCAGCTCAGGTCTCGCTGAAGAGGACGAGTGGGACCTCGTCGAAACGTCGCCAGAAGTCACTGAATCCTACACGGGAAGAAACCCAAATATGCCAAGACCTTCATACCTGTACCCGTGATAATCTACGAAAACACACACACACACACACACACACATATATATATATATTCATATGTGTTTTCGTAGATTTTCACGGGTACAGGCATGAAGGTATATATATAAATATGTATGAATATATATGTATGAATATATATGATATATCTCACATGGTTTTTTGCTGAATTTTTAAAATGAGGGGAGACTAGGATGGCACCATTTTTGGCCTTGTTCTGGCCTCATCAGCTAGCCACACCCTTACTGGGATTTGATCCGGCAGCTTCTGCCTTGTAAGGCAGAGAATTAACCTCTAGGCCCCCAGATCTGATAAGGCAGAAGCTGCCGGATCAAATCCCAGTAAGGGTGTGGCTAGCTGATGAGGCCAGAACAAGGCCAAAATGGTGCCATCCTAGTCTCCCTTAATTTTAAAAATTCAGCAAAAAAACATGTGATACATACAAAAATATAGTTTGTTGGCTATAAATAAATTAACTGCCTTGAAATGGCCCTGGGTTGGGCCTAGAGGCAAAAAGGAGCTGTGACATTCCTTCAGTATACCAGGGTGATCTGACATAAAACACACACACACACACACATATATCACATGTCTTTTTGCTGAATTTGAAAATTAAGGGAGACTAGGATAGATCTATTTTGGTCTTATTTTGGCCTCATCAGCTAGCCATACCCTCACTGGGACTTGAACCTGCAACCTTTGCCTTGTAAGGCAGAGAATTAACCTCTAGGCTACAGTATCCATTTCCTTCAGCTCTGCACCAGGGAAGGGTTACATATTTTTGTGTCGAATCACCCAGGTGTATTGAAGGAACATCACAGCTCCTATTTTTGCCTCTTGGCCCAACCCAGGGCCATTTCCAAGGCAGTTAATTTTATTGATTGCCGACAATTCTATCTGTATGTGTCACATGCTTTTTTGCTGAATTTGAAAATTAAGGGAGACTAGGATAAATCTATTTCGGCCTTATTTTGGCCTCATCAGCTAGCCATATATGTGTGTGTGTGTGTGTGTGTGTTTTCGTAGATTTTCACTGGTATATGTATGTAGATTGTTCTGAGTTCGGGTTTTGCCCCCGTGTAATATTTTGCATGTCTATGCGACGTTTCGGTGAAATCACATTCACCATCATCAGGCTGAAGTTGTAAGCTTCATTTATATTTACAGCAGCATGAAGCTTACAACTTCAGCCTGATGATGGTGAATATGATTTCACTGAAACGTCGCATAGACATGCAAAATATTACACGGGGCAAAACCCGAACTCAGAACAATCTACATATATATATGTCACATGTTTGTTTGGTTTTTTTTGCTGAATTTGAAAATTAAGGGAGAGTAGGATAGATCTATTTCGGCCTTATTTTGGCCTCATCAGCTAGCCATACCCTCACTGGGACTTGAACCTGCAACCTTTGCCTTGTAAGGCAGAGAATTAACCTCTAGGCTACAGTATCCATTTCCTTCAGCTCTGCACCAGGGAAGGGTTACATATTTTTGTGTCGAATCACCCAGGTGTATTGAAGGAACATCACAGCTCCTATTTTTGCCTCTTGGCCCAACCCAGGGCCATTTCCAAGGCAGTTAATTTTATTGATTGCCGACAATTCTATCTGTATGTGTCACATGCTTTTTTGCTGAATTTGAAAATTAAGGGAGACTAGGATAGATCTATTTCGGCCTTATTTTGGCCTCATCAGCTAGCCATATATGTGTGTGTGTGTGTGTGTGTGTGTGTTTTCGTAGATTTTCACTGGTATATGTATGTAGATTGTTCTGAGTTCGGGTTTTGCCCCCGTGTAATATTTTGCATGTCTATGCGACGTTTCGGTGAAATCACATTCACCATCATCAGGCTGAAGTTGTAAGCTTCATTTATATTTACAGCAGCATGAAGCTTACAACTTCAGCCTGATGATGGTGAATATGATTTCACTGAAACGTCGCATAGACATGCAAAATATTACACGGGGCAAAACCCGAACTCAGAACAATCTACATATATATATGTCACATGTTTGTTTGGGTTTTTTTGCTGAATTTGAAAATTAAGGGAGAGTAGGATAGATCTATTTCGGCCTTATTTTGGCCTCATCAGCTAGCCATACCCAGTGGGACTTGACTGATTCGACACAAATATATATATATTCATACACACAGAGAGAGAGAGAGAGAGCATACAGTATGTCGGATCTCAATGGAAGGTGATGCAATAAAGGAAATTGAATGCATGTTAAATAGGGCTGTAAGGCATTTGGCAGGCGAAGCATCATTTTCAAGAACAATCTCCCCCTAGGCTTGAAGAGAAAAGTTGTCGATCAATGCGTGCTACCTGCTCTAACATATGCCAGTGAAACATGGACACTAACCTCACAATCAATACAAAAGCTACAAGTGGCGCAGAAAAAAAAAAGCCATGGAAAGATACATGCTCGGCATCACAAGACAAAATAAAATAGACCTGCACATGGGTTAGAGAACAAACGAAAGTGCCATCGAGAGAGTCAAAGAATTGAAATGGACATGAGATGGTCACATATATTAAAAAGAATCGACGTCAAGGTGGACCAAGGCAGCCATAAAATAAGGGTTCTCACTTGATCAAAATCATCCATGAAAGATGGGTTGATGACATCAGCAGCTATGGCAGGCTCAGTTGGCAAAAGAAAGATAAGAACCATATGGGTTGGAAACATGTAGAAGAGACCCCAATCCTGCAGTGGATAGACAATGGCTAGAAGGAGAGTAGAGTAGAGTAAAGTAGAGTAGAGTAGAGTAAAGTAGAGTAGGGTAGGGTAGGGTAGAGTGGAGTGGAGTGGGGTAGGGTAGGGTAGGGTAGGGTAGAGTAGAATAGAATAGAGTAGGGTGGGGTAGGGTAGAGTAGAGTAGAGTAGAGTAGAGTAAATGGAATGGAATGGAATGGAATAGAATAGAATAGAATAGAATAGAATAGAATAGAATAGAATAGAATAGAATAGAATAGAATAGAATTCTTTATTGGCCAAGTGTGAATGGACACACAAGGAATTTATCTTTGGTGGTGATTTAGGGAATGCTGCCAAACAAAACGTCCCCTACATCTTCCTTTCGGGGGAGGCCTTATATTCGGCAATTCTACAAAACCTCTCCTATGTCTTACTTTGGGGGGTGACTTATTTTCGGGGAAACAGGGTACTACCAATAAAATTCTAAACAATTTACAATTAGAATAGGGTAAAATACAATTTATAGGATAAAATGCAATGATTTAATACATAATGTAAAGTAGAATAAAACGACGTAAAATTATATTACCCCTGCAATCTACCCCAATCAGGCCTTTCTTGTCCTTTTGGCTAAGATCAAGGGTAGTATATTTGGGATGCTAACTAGCAGGAATCCTTCCGAGAACAATGATGTCAGACATCAACACCCTTGAAAACGTCCAAAGATATTTCACCAGAAGAGCCCTTCACTCCTCCACTCGAAACAGAATACCCTACGAAAATAGACTAACAATCCTGGGTCTAGAAAGCTTAGAACTACAGCGCCTAAAACACAATTTAAGTATTGCCCACAAGATCATATGCTGCAATGTCCTACCGGTCAATGACTACTTCAGCTTCAACCGCAACAACACAAGAGCATGCAACAGATTCAAACTTAATATTAACCGCTCCAAAGTTGACTTTAAAAAATATGACTTTAACAATCGAGTTGTCGAAGCGTGGAACTCATTACCGGACTCAATAGTGTCAACCCCTAACCCCCAACATTTCTCCCTTAGACTATCCACGATTGACCTCTCCAGGTTCCTAAGAGGTCAGTAAGGGGCGTACATAAGTGCACTAGTGTGCCTTCCGTCCCCTGTCCAATTGTCTTTCCTTTCTCTCACTTATCATATATTTTTTTCCCCTTTCATATATCTTCTCCTCTATTTTTACATATTATCTTTATATACATTACTTCATGTCTATTCTCTTCCATATGTATTGTGTATTGGACAAATGAATAAATAAAAAATAAATAAAATAAAAAATGTGGGAGGGGGTGATGCTGGTTCCGTTTACATCATTCCCCCCCCCTTTTTTTGGAGAATCAACCATTAATGAAAATAAATGCTGATGGGCGGATGGCCTAATTTCTAAACACAAAGCAGGGCCTGGCATGATCCTAATGGGTCATTATAACTTCATTTGTTCTTCTCCAGTTTTCCATCCCCAAGATTTATGGTCAATATTCTCTAATAAATGCCATCTGCCGGATTTGTGGGGTGCTGTGCCAGCCACCAGGGTTTCTGTAGCATGCAGTGACTCACGCTAATCAGTCCCTCCTGCCGATTTCAGCAGAAACTCAATTTCCCCATAACAAGGCAATAACAAGAAATGCATTAGAATATAGACAGGGGAAAGCACCCAGGGGCTGAGGCTAAACCAACGGAGCCGAGAGGGTCCATAATGATCGTGGGGTTTCTGCTTGTGAAAACTGGAACCCCAAAAAGTAAAGATGCACAGGGTTGTAACCAGAACCAGGAAAGCATGGAGTTTACTGAGTGTTCTGTCGGGCTCTCTGGTAGACTCCTCCCCAAAATTCACAGGTACAAATTTCAGACACACACACGTTTGAAAATTCAAAACAATGTTCTTTATAATGAAAATTCACTTAAACTAAGCCCTCTTTTGGTATAGCAAAGAGCACTCGTCTCCAAACAAACTGTTAATTGGTACAAGTCCCTTATCAGTTCTGTGATACTTAGCTTGCAGCTGTGAGGCAATTCACAGTCCTTCTTCTTTCACAAAGTGAAACACACTTTGCTCTGGTTTAGTTTCAAAGCGGGGAAAAATCAGCACACAAAAGGTCAAAGTCAGTAAAGCAGTCACAAAACACAACGATCAGATAATCCTCCACAATGGCCAAACCCACAGGCTGCTATTTATAGCAGCCCCACTAATTACCACAGCCCCACCCAACCACAGGTGGCCTCATTTTCTTTGATAATAATCTCTCAGTTGTTGTTGTTGTCTATGCATCATTCTCCGCATGCATGGCTGTATCATTAACTCTTGTTCTGAATCCAAGGAGGAGCTAGATAATTGATCTCCTTCTGAGCTGTCTGCCACACTCTCCTCCTCCCTGTCACTCATGTCTTCTTGATCAGAGGAGCCTTTATCATGAGATTCCACCAGGGGCAAAACAGGCCTGCAGCATGTGGATGTCTCCCCCACATCCACAGTCCAGTGGTACCTCTACTTAAGAATGCCTACTTACACATTTTTCTAGATAAGAACCGGGTGTTCAAGATTTTTTTGCTTCTTCTTAAGAACCATTTTCTACTTAAGAACCTGAGCCTGGAAAAATTTCCCAGGAAATTTGAGAGCGGCACGAAGGCCCGGCCAGTTTTCCTGCCATTCCCCCTTTAATCCTGGCCATCTCGGGCTTTTCTGGGCTGCCAGAGGAGCCTTTCGGTGGCGCTTAAGGATATTTTGGCAGCCCAGAGCGAACAGAGCATTTTCCTTTCTCTGGGCACTTGGAGAGCGAATAAACCTCTGCCAGCACCCAGAGAAAAGAAATGCTCCTTTTGCTCTGGGCAGCGACTCTCCTCCTCCTCTTCTTCCTTCCCCCCCCCCAAATTCTGAGCTTTTATTTCTTCCCTAATGGTTTTGCATGCATTATTTGCTTTTACATTGATTCCTATGGGAAAAATTGCTTCTTCTTACAAACCTTTCTACTTAAGAACTTGGTCACGGAACGAATTAAGTTCTTAAGTAGAGGTACCACTGTAGTGTAAAGCGTTATATAAATCTAAGTGCTATTGAGGGACCACTGTATTTACCAATATAGTGTTCCAGAGATGTGTGATCTGTCCATCTTCCCTTGTAGCTTCCCCCCCCCCGGTTCTTATTTAATTATTTTTATTTATTGTGTCCAATACACAATAATACACAATGAAGGTTATAGAGGATATAGTAGAGAAGAAATACGAGTTATAGGAGAGACTATAGGACAGGGGATGGAAGGCACTCTAGTGCGCTTATGCTAGCCCCTTACTGACCTCTTAGGAATATGGAGAGGTCAATCGTAGATAGTCTAAGGGTAAAATGTTGGGGTGATACTACAGAGTCCGGTAATGAGTTCCAGGCTTCGACAACCCGATTACTAAAGTCATATTTTTTACAGTCAAGTTTGGAGTGGTTAATATTAAGCTTGAATCCGTTGCGTGCTCTTGTGTTGTTGTGGTTGAAGCTGAAGTAGTCTTTGACAGGCAGGACGTTGCAGCATATGATCTTGTGGGCAATACTTAGATCATGTTTAAGGCGTCGTATTTCTAAGCTTTCAAGACCCAGGATTGTAAGTCTAGTTTCGTAGGGTATTCTGTTTCGAGTGGAGGAATGAAGGGCTCTTCTGGTGAAGTATCTTTGAACATTTTCAAGGGTGTTAATGTCTGAGATGCGATATGGGTTTATTTTATTTTTTTATTATTCATTCTTTTATCCAATACACAATACATATGGAAGAGAATAGACATGGAGTAATATATATATAAAGATAATACGTAAAATAGAAGAAAAAATATATGAAAGGAAGAAAATATATATGATATATGAGATAAAGGAAAGACAATTGGACAGGGGACGAAAGGCACACTAGTGCACTTATGTACGCCCCTTCAGATGAGCTGTATTCGAGGATGGATCTGGCAAAGGTTTTGCAAGCTCTGATAAGTAGTGTGAGATTTCCAGAGCGTAGGATTAGATTAACAACTCTTGAAGCCTTCTTGGCGATTCTGCATCAATGTTCTCCTGCCTAGTTTGCAGATGGATTTGTGAGGCTTAGAGCTCGTGTCAGCAAGAAACAGACACAACACACAAATTAACAAAAAGGACAGCAGGAAGGAGCATTAAATCCAAGCAGCATCCTACCTATCACTCTGGCAAGCCTGTGTTGTGCATGTTGCGAAAAAGAACAGCGCATCCTTCCTGATTGAATTGGGAGCTTGATATTTGATCTCTGCCTTCCGCTCTTGTCCATTCGCGAACAGACTAATTCACTCTCTCTTGTTTTCTGTAGGAAGAAGAGGAGGAGGAGAAAGAGGAGGGGAGTTTCAGCTCCACGGTGGTGCAATTGCCCGCTTTCCATCACAGGCTGCTTAAATATTCGCTCAGTGTGTCCATCACTGGCAAATCCAATTCCGATGGTGCAGGGAATTAATTGAGGGCATTCCACAAGAGCGGCAGGCCAGGCCACAAAATGAAAGCGGTAATTAACAAATGCTTTCCTGGGACGTGTGATCAAGAGTTTGATCAAGGAACCTCGGTGCGCAGCTGTGCTCGGAGCTAGAGAGAAGCGATTCGGAACGTCCTGTTCGTTTGCGTTGTTTACAGGAACTGTGTTAGCAAAAGCTGCAGAAGAGAAGGATTTAGGGCTAGTGATTTCTGACAGTCTCAAAATGGGTGAGCAGTGTGGTCGGGCGGTAGGAAAAGCAAGTAGGATGCTTGGCTGCATAGCTAGAGCTATAACAAGCAGGAAGAGGGAGATTGTGATCCCCTTATATAGAGCGCTGGTGAGACCACATTTGGAGTACTGTGTTCAGTTCTGGAGACCTCACCTACAAAAAGATATTGACAAAATTGAACGGGTCCAAAGACAGGCTACAAGAATGGTGGAAAGTCTTAAGCATAAAACGCATCAGGAAAGACTCAATGAACTCAATCTGTATAGTCTGGAGGACAGAAGGAAAAGGGGGGACATGATCGAAACATTTAAATATGTCAAAGGGTTAAATAAGGTTCAGGAGGGAAGTGTTTTTAATAGGAAAGTGAACACAAGAACAAGGGGACACAATCTGAAGTTAGTTGGGGGAAAGATCAAAAGCAAGTTGAGGAAATATTATTTCACTGAAAGAGTAGTAGATCCTTGGAACAAACTTCCAGCAGACGTGGTTGGTAAATCCACAGTAACTGAATTTAAACATGCCTGGGATAAACATACAGTGGTACCTCGAGATACGAGTTTAATTCGTTCCGGACCTGGGCTCTTAAGTCGAGCAGCTCTTATCTCGAACGACTTTTCCCCATAGGAATTAATGTAAATAATTTTAATTGGTTCCAGCCCTCAAAAAACTCACAAAGTTAGTCTAAATTATGCAGAAAGACATGTTTTTAATGAAGAAATGTACATGTACATATAAATGAATAATGAAGTTTCTTTCACTTAACTTGTAAACTTTCTTAAACTTTTAAATTTACATATGTTCAACTTCTCTGCCACCCAATCCTGTAGGACAGAGGTCCCCAACCCTTTTTGCACCAGGGACCGGCTTTAAGCGATCAAGAGAGGAATGGGTGAATGAATGGACGGAGGGTGGGAAGGAAGGAAGGAAAGAGGGAAGGGACAGGAACAGAGGAAGGAAGGAAGGAAACTTATGAAAGGGGAGAGTAAGAGAGGAATGAGTGAAGGGAGGGAGGGAGAGAAGAAGGTGGGAAGGAGAAAGAAAAGAAGAAATAGAGGAAGGGAAGGTAAAAGAGAGAAAGAAAAAGAGCAAGAAAGAAAGAAAGAAAGAAAGAAAGAAAGAAAGAAAGAAAGAAAGGGGGAAGGGACAGGAACAGAGGAAGGAAGCAAGGAAACTTATGAAAGGGGAGAGTAAGAGAGGAATGAGAAGGGAGGGAGGGAGGGAAGAAGGTGGGAAGGAGAAAGAAAAGAAGAAATAGAGGAAGGGAAGGTAAAAGAGAGAAAGAAAAAGAGCAAGAAAGAAAGCTGCAAGCACCCCCCCGAGCCCCCCAGGCCGGCTGCAACCTTTTAAAACACGCGCGCCGCTTCGCAGCTGTCTCCTGAAGCCGAACGCGGAAGTTAGCGTTTGGCTTCAGGAGACAGCTCCTTGGCGCTTGTATCTCGAATTTGGGCTTGTAAGTAGAACAAAAATATCTCTCCCCTCCCAGCTCTTATCTCGAGTTGCTCTTAAGTAGAGCAGCTCTTATGTCGGGGTTCCACTGTATATCCATCCTAAGATAAAACACAGGAAATAGTATAAGGGCAGACTAGATGGACCATGAGGTCTTTTTCTGACGTCAGTCTTCTATGTTTCTATGTTTCTATGTTGAAAAGCCAAGTAATAATAATAATAATAATAATAATAATAATAATAATAATAATAATAATTATTATTATTATTATTATTATTAATTGGATTTGTATGCCGCCCCTCTCCGTAGACCTCGGGGCGGCTAACGACAATGATAAAAACAGCATGTGACAATCCAATAATAAAACAGCTAAAAACCCTTATTTATAAAAAACCAAACATACACACAAGCATACCATGCATAACTTGTAATGGCCTAGGGGGAAGGAATATCTCAACTCCCCCATGCCTGGCGGTATAAATGAGTCTTGAGTAGTTTACGAAAGACAGGGAGGGTGGGGGCAATTCTAATCTCCGGGGGGAGTTGGTTCCAGAGGGCCGGGGCTGCCACAGAGAAGGCTCTTCCCCTGCCGCCAAACGACATTGTTTAGTCGATGGGACCCGGAGAAGGCCAACTCTGTGGGACCTTATCGGTCGCTGGGATTCGTGCGGTAGAAGGCAGTTCCGGAGGTAATCTGTTCCAATGCCATGTAGGACTTTAAATGTAATGACCAACACTTTGAATTGTGACTGGAAATTGATTGGCAGCCAATGCAAGCCACGGAGTGTTGTAGAAACGTGGGCGAATCTTGGAAGCCCCACGATGGCTCTCGCGGCTGCATTCTGCATGATCTGAAGTTTCTGAACACTTTTTAAAGGTAGCCCCATGTAGAGAGAGTTGCTGTAATCGAACCTTGAGGTGATGAGGGCATGAGTGACTGTGAGCAGTGACTCCCTTTCCAAATAGGGGCCCCAACTGGTGCATTGGGCTACACCTTACTTACACCTTACTTATCTTGTGGTTGGCTCTGGCCCAGCTCCTGCCCCAGGGAATATGGAGGTGGAGGCAGGGGAAACGTCAACATGTCCTAGGCCTGTTTTGCTGCCGGCAGAGTCAGGGAGTGCAGTTTCCTCAGACGAAGAAAAAGGTGGGGGGTGACTTGGAAGAGGGGGGCTTGGCACACGGCCCAGGAAGCCAATCTCCATTATCTTCAGTTGATTCGGATGCCGAAGTGTTAGACCCACGCAGGCGCAGAGTTATGCATCAAAGAGACCAATTGAGGAAATATTACAGGAGATAAGAGAGGCCACCTGTGTTTGGGTGGGGCTCCAGTAATGAGAGCTGCTGCTATAAATAGCAGCGTGCTAGTTTGGCCGTTGTGGAAGATTATCTGATCGCAGTTCTTCAGGATCGTGCCTCGCTGTGTCTGAAATTTGTGGATTTTTCACGCCTTTGACACCAAAGCAGAGTAAAGTGTGTATGTGTTTCACTTCGTGGGAAGAAGAAGGAGGGCTGTGACATTTCTTCACAGCTACTAGCTAAGTACTTAAGGACTGATTAAGGGACTTGTACAGCCGACAAGGTTGTTTTGGGGAAGAGTGCTCTTTGCAAGACAAAAAGGGTGCTTTGTTTCTTTTGAATTTTGTGATAAAGGACATTGTTTTGAATTTTCAAACGTGTGTGTGTGTGAAATTTGTACTCGTGAATTTTCGGGAGGCTTCTACCAGAGAGCCCGGCAGAACAACTTATCTTGTGCTTGGCTGGTGGATCAGATGGGGAAAGTTTCTCTGAGAACAATGTGATGGATTTCCTGCTTCTGGGATGAATATGGGACTCTCTTTCTGGAATAGGGCAGATCTACCCCTGAGCTGTGTACTCTTGGCTCACTACAAGGTGGAGAAAACATTGAGAGAACATCGACAGTACAGTAAGTTGCTAGCATGTCATTCTACTTTTTTCTCTTCTCAATCCCGGGCCTAGAAAGTTTAGAACTAAGACGCCTTAAAGAAGATCTAAGTATTGCCCACAAGATCATATGCTGCAACGTCCTGCCTGTCGGCGACTACTTCAGCTTCAACCACAACAACACAAGAGCACACAACAGATTTAAACTTAATATTAACCGCTCCAAACTTGACTGTAAAAAATATGACTTCAGTAACCGAGTTGTCGAAGCGTGGAACTCATTATCAGACTCCCTAGTGTCATCCCCAAACCCCCAACACTTTACCCTTAGATTATCTACGGTTGACCTATCCAGATTCCTAAGAGGTCAGTAAGGGGCGAGTACAAGTGCACTAGAGTGCCTTCCGTCCCCTGTCCTATTGCTCTCCTATATCTCCTATACCTTTCCTCTATTCCTATATCTCTTCTTCTATTCTTTCATTGATATATTCTATTCCTATATCTTCTTTTCTATTCTTTCTTAGATATATTTTACTATGAGTATCTCCTCTATAACCTTCATCATGTATTTTACTATGTGTATATTGATATATACCCACTAAAACCCTCATTGTGTATTGGACAAAATAAATAAATAAATAAAATAAAAACTTCTGAGACCTGGTTTGGCTTCTCACTCAAGGTATCCTCTTCGCTTCTCCACCTCCAAACGCCTTCCAAAACTGTCAGGTGTTATTGTGAGTGCAGATACAACCTAGGTCTCTTTCAAACTGCCTGCTACTTGGAGGGTTGTAAACAGTTTCCCAAAGCAAGGAAGTAGTGTGTTTGTGTGGTGGTGGGGAAATGTCATTAATTATATCGTCTAATAAACTCTGTTGGCTCCTTTCCCAGTTTACAAAACAATGTTCGTACCAGCCTGGGATGCTGGTGTTTCCATGTAATTATGTTTAGATGGAAAGTTAATTTTTTGTTTTCATAAATTGATTTGATCTGGAAGCTGTTTGGAGATAATTAACTTTGCACGCACAGATGTACCAGCGAAGGGTGGCCTGTTCAACTCACAAGGTAGTCTTTGAGTACAAAAGCCCTGGGGTGGGGTGAGCGAGATGATTGTGATGGAGGTGAAAGTGATGGTTTGGACTCTGAACTCTCCCATATTCACTTATCCCCATTAAAAGGTCGGACACGGGTTGGTCGGAAGGACGTTTATTCAAGGTAATGACAACAAGAACAGTACGGAAGCAAAATACAACCATGTTAACCTCTATTTATATTCCCAGCTGGCTGAGGAGAGAACCAATAGCCATCTCTCAATTTTCCCGCTCAGAGTTGACACCACCCCCCTTTTTTACTAACCAATCCGGTCATACGATAGCTCCACCTATTGCTGTTCGTCTCTAGGCAAATCCTGCTTGTTTGTTTATATGGGGACATTACACCCATGCTTTAAATACTTGAAATACTGCGATTAGACAATTTACAACTACGTCGCCTCCGATCTGATCTAACAGTAGC